>NC_047654.1:15400111-15615230 GCF_902201215.1 Prunus dulcis | reverse complement strand
GATGAAAGGCTACTGATAGACATTCGAAGGGATGTAACTTCCAAGGTGAAAATGGGGACTGGAGAGATAGTTCAAGTTGCAGGAAAAGGTACTCTTGTGATAGAAACCAAAACAGGCAGAAAACACATTCAAGAAGTGATGTTGGTGCCTGGTTTGGAAGAGAACTTGCTAAGTGTTGGTCAGATGATGGAACATGGGTATTGTTTAGTATTTGGAAAGGGAATGGTGAAAATTTTTGATGATTGGTCACTGCAAAATCCTATAGCTAAGGTTCCAATGACTAGCAATAGGTGTTTCTCTCACAATGGTACCTGCTACTCAGTTGGTGCTGAGAGCAAGTGTGACTCACAGTTTGCAGACTTGGCATAAAAGGCTGGGTCATCTTAATGATCAAAGCATCAAGATGCTAGCAAATCAAGACATGGTTCATGGACTGCCTAGTCTGGAGAAGGATTTAGCAGTGTGTGAAGGCTGCAAGCTGGGAAAGCAGCATAGAGACTCATTTCCTGCAGAATCTACTTGGAGAGCTCAGTTTCCACTTGAATTAGTTCATACTGACATCTGTGGTCCAATGCAGATAGCATCAATGTCAGAGAATAGATACTTTCTGCTATTCATTGATGACTATACAAGAATGGCTTGGGTTTATTTTCTCAGAAATAAATCCAATGCTTTTGAATGTTTCAAGAAGTTCAAAGCAATGACAGAATTGCAGAGTGGACACAAAGTGAAATCACTTAGAAGTGATAGAGGTGGAGAATTCATGTCAAATGAATTCCTTACATACTGCAATGAGGCAGGAATACAAAGAAAGCTGACAGTGGCATACTCTCCTCAACAAAATGGTGTTGCTGAGAGGAAGAACAGGACAGTGATTGAGATGGCAAAGTCTATGCTACATGAAAAGAGTCTTCCTTATGAGTTTTGGGCAGAAGCTGTTCATACAGCAGTCTACCTTCTCAACAGGGGTCCTTCTAAATCTCTTGAGAAAATGACACCATTTGAGGCCTACACAGGAAGAAAGCCAGGTATTGCACACTTGAAAGTGTTTGGATGCCTATGTCATGTGCTTATTCCTTCTGTTTTGAGACACAAGTTGGAAGAAAACAGTCACAAATGCATTTTTGTGGGCTATGGAGTGTGTGAAAAAGGTTATAGACTGTATGATCCTAAGACAAGAAAGATTATCTTGTCTAGGGATGTCTATTTTGATGAAGAAGCCTCATGGAAATGGGAGAATCCTAGCAATGCAGATGTGGGAGTACCTATGCCAGATGGAAATCAAGATACTGCAGAAACTGAACAGAGGGTATTAGATGATCACTCTCAGTTCTTGGATACTCAAATGCAGATGGAAGAAGAAATTGCACCTCAAGGGGAAGAAATGCTTGAAGAGACTCAAAGGCTTGATCACACACCTCACAAGTGGAGGAGTATTAATGACATCATGGCACAATGCAACATGTGCATTGTAGAACCTGACAGCTTTGAAGAAGCAGATTTGGATGAATCATGGAGATGTGCAATGGAGGCTGAATTGGAGATGATTGAGAAGAACAATACTTGGAAATTAGTTGACAGGCCATCTAACAAACCAGTAATTGGTGTTAAGTGGGTCTACAAGGTCAAACTGAACCTAGATGGCACTGTGCAGAAGAATAAAGCTAGGCTTGTGGCTAAAGGCTATTCACAGAAGCCTGGAATCGACTATAATGAGACATTTGCCCCTGTGGCAAGACTTGACACCATCAGAACTTTGATAGCCCTTGCAGCACAAAAGGAATGGAACCTATTTCAATTGGATGTGAAGTCTGCTTTTCTCAATGGCATTCTAAAGGAGGAAGTTTATGTTGAACAACCTCAAGGATATGTTCAAGAGAGCAAGGAAACCAAGGTGTTCAAGTTGAACAAGGCTCTATATGGACTGAAGCAAGCCCCAAGGGCCTGGCATGATGAAATAGATGCCTATTTCAACACTGCAGGTTTCAAGAAAAGCTTAAGTGAAGCTACTCTCTATATCAAAACAAGTGACACCTCAGGTATTATCATTGTCTCCCTCTATGTAGATGACATTATATATACTGGAAGCTGTCCAAAAATGCTTGAAGAATTTAAACAAGATATGATGCAACACTATGAGATGACAGACTTGGGTCTGTTGCACCATTTTCTTGGCATGGGAGTGGAACAAACTGACAAGCATATTTTCATTCATCAAAAGAAATATGCCATGAAAATTCTTGAGAAGTTTGGAATGAGAGACTACAAGTCAGTGGCAATTCCATTAGTGGTGAATGAGAAATTGTGTAGAGAAGATGGGAGTGAAGCAGCAGATGAAAGTGAATTCAGACAGATTGTAGGAAGTCTCCTTTATCTGACTGCCACAAGACCAGATGTCATGTTTGCATCTAGCTTGCTTGCTAGGTTTATGCACAATCCCTCAAAGAAACACATGGGAACTGCTAAAAGGGAGCTGAGATACATTCAAGGCACATTGGATTTTGGAATTGAGTTTGCAAAAGGGAAGACAGCTATTCTAATTGGGTACTGTGACAGTGACTGGGCTGGGAGTGAGGATGATATGAGGAGCACCTCGGGATATGCCTTCACACTAGGTTCAGGCATGTTCTCTTGGGCTTCCATCAAGCAAAACACAGTTGCTCTATCTACAGCCGAAGCTGAGTATGTGAGTGCTGCAGAAGCAACTTCACAAGCTAAGTGGCTGAGATTTGTACTTGAAGATTTTGGTGAAGAACAAATAGAAGGGACTCAGATTCTATGTGATAACACCTCAGCAATTGCAATGGCAAGGAATCCAGTCCATCACCAAAAGACAAGACACATCAGCAGGAAATTTCATTTCATCAGAGAAGCCATTCAAACAAAAGAAATTGAACTGATCTACTGCAAAACAGAAGATCAGATAGCAGACATTTTGACTAAAGCTCTACCTAAGGATCGTTTTGTGAGGCTGAGAAGCTTGCTTGGTGTGAAATCAGCTAAAGGATTAGAAGGGAGTGTTGAAATATAATCCTGCAGCTGATTACTTAGAGCAGAAGCTATTATCTATTTTTGTTCTGTTTTGGTCAGCTTACTTAAGTGATGTAATGAGAGCCATTAGATCATAGTCTAGGTGGATTCTCTAGCTTAGATTTGCAATGACAAGTGTAAGCATCCTACTGGATGACAGCTGTAATTCTGTTAGGAGAGAATCACAATTCTCTCCTAGCAGTCACACTATGTGAGCTGCAGTCTCTGCAGAAATCAATAGAACAGTACATTTTCTATTTCTTCCTCTTTATCTCTAGCCAAAAATATACTTCTAGATTACTTCTTCCAAATCTGAAATACAGAGAAACACTCTGAATGATAACAACTATTGCCTACTCTCCCCAACAAAATGGCGTGGCAGAAAGGAAGAACAGAACAGTTATGGAAATGGCGAAGTGCATGGTTCATGAGAAAGAGCTGCCATACAACCTGTGGTGTGAAGCAGTAAACACAGCAGTGTCTCTATTAAATCGAAGTCCAACAAAGGCTTTGGAAAACTCTACACATTTTGAGAGGTTTAGTGGAAGAAAGCCAGGTATTAAACACTTAAAACTGTTTGGCTCAGTGTGTTATCCTTTAGTTCCAGGAGTTGTGAGACACAAGTTGGAAGCAACAAGTGTCATAGGAGTCTTTATTGGCTATGGCATCTGTGAGAAGGGATATAGGATACTGAATCCTATATAACTCAAAAAGTGTTACTCTCTAGAGATGTGATCTTTGATGAACATGGCAAGTGGGATTGGGAGAAGCACAAAGTCAAGGAAATTTGTATTCCTCTATCTGCAAACAGATATACATATATGGATAAAACTACTGATGAATTGGAAAATCAAGATCAAGTGATTTCTGATGATACTCAGGTTGAAAGTGAGATTCCCTTAGCTACTGAGGGTGGAGAATCAAGTAGTCATTCTCAGTATGATGATACTCCATTGAGATATAGAAATTTAAGTGAAATTTATGAAAGGTGCCATGTATGCATTGCTGAGCCTGAGTGCTTTGATGAGGCTGCAAAGGATGCGGCATGGAGAAAGGCAATGGAAAATGAAATAAGCATGATAGAAAAGAATCAGACATGGGAGTTGGTGAACAGACCATTTGATAAACCTGAAATTGGGGTAAAATGGGTATACAAGACAAAATTGAATCTAGGTGGGTCAATTCAGAAGAACAAGGCCAGACTAGTTGCAAAAGGTTATGCACAAAAGCCAGGGATTGATTATAATGAGACCTTTGCACCTGTGGCCAGATTGGACACCATAAGAACTCTCATTGCATTGGCTGCAAAGAACAACTGGAAGCTGTATCAGTTGGATGTGAAATCTGTGTTTTTGAATGAGGTACTTGAAGAAGAAGTATACATAGAGCAGCCAGAGATGGATTTCCAGTAAAGGGTAAGGAGGATAAAGTGTACAAATTGCACAAGGCTTTGTATGGATTGAAGTAGGCGCCTAGGGCCTGGTATGGAGAGATTGATTCCTACCTTGTGCAGTGTGGTTTCAAAAGAAGTACCAGTGAGGCAACTCTATATGTGAAGTGTAAGGGAAACTCAGAGTTGGTCATAGTATCTATATACGTTGATGACATTGTTTACATTGGTAACTCACAAGAATTATTGCAGGAATTCAAGTCAGATATGATGCAGAAGTATGAGATGACAGCTTGCTTTACCGTACTGCAACCAGACCAGACATAATGTATGCTGCTTGTTTGTTGTCAAGGTTTATGCACTGTCCAACCAACAAGCATTATGGAACGGCTAAAAGGGTTCTTAGATATATTCAAGGCACTCTTGATTTTGGTTTGGAGTACAAGAAAGGAGAAGGGACAGTTTTGATAAGCTTCTGTGATAGTGATTGTAGTGGTTCAGAAGATGACATGAGAAGTACATCTGGATATGCCTTCACCTTTGGCAATGGGGTGTTTTCTTGGGCATCTGTGAAGCAACAATGTGTTGCTCTATCCACAGCAGAAGCAGAGTATATTAGTGCCTCAGAAGCTACGGCACAGGCTACATGGATAAGATTTGTGTTGGAGGATTTTGGTGAAATGCAAGCTGTTGCCACACCACTGAATTTTGACAACACCTCAGCCATTGCAATCACCAAGAATCCAATCTTTCATCAGAAAACAAAACACATAAATCCGAGGTATCACTACATCAAGGAAGCTCTACAACAAAGTGTAATTGACTTGCTTAATTGTCCTACAAAAGGAAGAGAGTGAATAGGGCACAGGAAATGAAGTCATCCAGGTTCGGAGCGGGAAGCATGCATTCAGGCTGTGAGGGAAAGTGGTTCTCTTAGCTTTAGTCAGCTTGGCTTGAATAAAGCTTTGGTTTCAGGAAAGTAGGGAGCAAGTAGCTGACATATTCACTAAGGCTTTGGCAAGAGAACAGTTCTCATATCTTAGAGAATTGCTTTGGGTGAAATCAGTTCACAATTTGAAGGGGAGTGTTAATGTGTAAATGGTGAACTAGTATTGTAATCGTTTTGTTTAGTGTTAAGTCTTAGCTCATAGGCTAAGTTAGTTTGTTAAGTCTCATAGGACTTGACTTGGACAGGTGTCTTAATCATATTGATAGTATAGTTGGATGGTTGAGATTGAAGCTAGGAGCTGTCTAGCTCTCTCTCTCCTCTAACGGTAATATGAGTGTGAATTGGTTACCTCACACGATAGATGAATACAAGTGTTTTACAGAGCAATTTGTTAATCTCTCTCTCTCTTCTTCATTATTCTCAATACTCCATTTTCTCATTAGCTCAGATTAACTCATAAACTCTAACAGACATGGCCTTTACCCAAGATGAAGGTTGAGTAGTCACTGAAGGTTATGATTTCTAGGGTTTGGGGATGCCGCTGTAAAGGTTATGATTTCTAGGTTATGATTTCTAGCTCAAATAAATATACAGATCTATCTTCCCCTTGATTTATTGTCGTTGATGGCACCATAGGAAAGCTGGACAGAGAAGAGAGAGATATATAGAACAAGTCAAGTTAATAGTATCAAACCCCTACCTACCTAGAGATAAAAAAAAGTAACAACAACAATGCGAACGAAGAACATCAACAATTTTACAGAGAAACAAAAATTAAGTAGATAAGATGAAATCCACTAAGCCATAATGAAATCCACTAAACAAACATCAACAATGCAGGTACCCCTTCAAAAATGTTTGCCAATATTTCTACCCTTTTGGAACAAGAACTTCGTTTGCATGGCAGTAGGAAGATTTTTTTTGGATAAACCCCAAAGAACAACCTACACCAGCATATCATAGATGGTTTGATTTTTGGATTATAATTTGCAAAATAAGAAGTGGTTGAAAATTACACGCAATCACTTCCCAAAAATGCAAAATAATTACCCACTGAACCTTGTTTTTCATACTTATCATGTTATTTTGTATCTTCTTGATTCTTCCATCACCGACTCCAGTACACGATGCTCTTTGTACTGTCCGAGTATGGGTAATCACATATATTACTGGAATTTTTATGCCCATAAGAAAGAAAAAAAAAAACACAGATAAATTGTGTGGGATTTTCCCATGCTAGTGATTGGTCATGACGATTGATGGATTAATAATTAAAGAATTTGTTTGCCTTAATAATTAAAGGATAATTTAGGAATAATGGAGGTAGAAAAACAGGATTGTGTTTTTTTAAATTTACATGGTGGGTGGAAAGATAAGGTGAATGGAAAAATAGGACCTGGAGTAGAAATAGCAGCACTCGATAGTATTTTCCTTTATTTTTTTCACTTAATTTTATATGCTATCAAGAAGCATATACAAGTTTTAGGCTCTACAGCTCTGGCACATTGGATCAAATTGAAAGTCAACAAATTTACTTTGCCACTAGAGACCTAAGAATATATGCAAAAATATAAATTCTTACCAGAAATCAATTATCACCAATCCATAGATTAACTAACCCTCCCATATCGTAATTCAATGAACAAATATATATTAAATTTACATATATATGGGGGGGAAATAGCACTGAGAACTTAGGAAGATATGCAGCAAATGCCATGCCAATAATCTTGGTACATATGCTTAACTCACTCCTCACAAGAGAATTTGCAATAACCCATAATCCAAAATTGACACTATATAAGCAGTTTCTTCCCAATTCATCATTCGTCATATAGATGCATGAAACACCTTCTTACATTACAAGTTAAATTCCTTCCACTCGTAAATCCCTCCCTCTCGCCATGTTTTCGGTTTGCGGTCCTAATTGGGTGTTTTTGTGCTTGGCCTTTTCACGATGCATGGCGCCTTACACTTCAAGTTTGGCTTCCCTCTGCAAAACTCAATAATATTACGAGGAAGTAAACCCAAAGGCTATAAAAACACTTGAAGGAACGCATACAATTGAATTCATGATCATTTAAATAAATAAAAAGATTTCATTGTAAACACATTAATTTCTTTCACCTTAGCCATGGGCAAGCACGAAGCTTACTTCGAGTCCCCTCACGGATCAAAAACTCCTTATCATGTTCATCCAAAGTGGTTTCTTCTTGTTTTGGCTGATTCATACTAGTCACACTCTCCACTTCTATGGGTTCATAATCCCCAAACTCACTGAGTCATAATAATCAGAAACCTTATTACAAATAAAATGTAAAATAATTCCAACGTACACATGTCACTTTATTGATGAAAGCACAATAAACGTGAAGAAAACTTACGGCGTGAAGCAGAATTCAAGTGAGAACCAATCACGGCCCTTGATATCCACAGGATGAACAGTTGAATGTATGGTTTTGATCATAGGTTTTCCTCCTTCTCCATCAACAATTTGAAACGTTGTGATACAAAGATATTGAACCACGGGAAGTGCTTCTTCATTGGGACTGCCAGACTTGACATGAAAGAAGTCTCTGTTACCCAAATGAACCAAATACCCTGTCTTAAGCTTATTAAATCGCACTGGCGGACATGCAATCTTCAGGCCACGCAATACAAACAGTGGGCTTAGGGAATATGCAATGCCACCGTCTTCACCTTTGTCCATCCTTAATGAGAATGTTATAATCACCTCCTCTATAAGCGCATGTAAGGCATAGATAGTGTCGCCTACAACCACGGCCCTCCCTCGGAAAGAAGCATAAGAAGCAGAAGTCACTTGATTCCATTGGTTTCTACTCTCATGGAAAGCAACGACATATGGATTCATGTAGGAGTCCGACAATGAAAATAAAATGACTCCATAACAAACGGCATAACCAATTATTTTCATACGGCTTCCACAGTCATGATAAAATGGAAAAGAAGTCATTCGCTCCCAAACGTCTTCATCAGGATCATATCTCTCGAAGGAGGGCTCCTTAATTGATGGTGAGGACCCTGGAAGTGCAACATAGTAAAGCTTGTCATAAGCAGATACAAGAGTTCCTGCTGGTTTAGAGGCTATGCTAGGAGGAAGAGATGAACAATATGACCCAGTCTTGGTGTCAATGCTGTATCCTAATGGCCTGTAAGATTTGGCCCCGCGAGTTTTATTATAAACTTCCTCTGGAATGATGTATAATTTGGAGCGATTGAAAATTCTTGCACCCTTGATGTGAAAAGTGTCATAGTACTCTGCCACAAGTCCAACTACTGGGGGTTCATGAGTGACTCCTCCATGTTTGAATGTCACTTTATAGATTGAATTTGTGTATTTTCTATCATCAAAAGACACCAATAAATATACAGATCTATCTTCCCCCTGATGTGTAGTCATCGATGCATGCTCTGGGCTAGACAGAGAGGAGAGAGATAGAATAAGTCAAATTAATATTTTCAAAACACCTACCTACCTAGAGAGATTCAATGAATGAAGCAAGGTCAAAGCTGCACCATCTACTTTAGTAAGCATGTATACATAGAGACGAATACAAACAGAACGGTAAAAATGCCAATATCTTTGAATATAATTAAAGATGCATGCAAAATTCTCCGAGAAACTAAACAAAAAGAAAATTGATCCTTTCTTTTTTTTTTTTTTCTTTTCTTGCGAATCAAGAACATCAAGAATTTTACAGAGAAACAAAATTATGAAGATAAGATGAAATCCACTAAGCCATAATGCACTGACCTTGGGTGAGGATTAAAGGGCTCACAGTTGGGACTGTCGTCAATCACCGTGAAATTTGGAGTCGTCGTGGATTGACTGAGGCTAGCATTACTGGAGCGTATTAGACGAAGCTCCTCCAGTATTGATTTCTGCGTATCGGCCAGTTGGAGTTGCTGGGCAGAAAGCTGGGCGGATAGCCGTGCAGAAAGCTGGGCGGAAAGCACCTCCGATAACTTCGTCAAGGCACGGTATTCAGCAGCGGTGAGATCAGAGCCCGCGGAAGGCATCGTCAGGCTGGGACTGCAGGGTTGAACGGGAATATCATTACTGCCGCTCAGTCGGCGAAGCAGCTCCAGTATTGATGTTTGCAATTCAAACTTTTGGGTTTTCTCCATCTCCGATTATAAAAAAATCGGAGTAATATCAAGTTATTCGATTGTGGAGTAATATCTTCCTAAACCCTAAATCCTTTTGAAATTCTACATAATCTTGTTACTGAGATTTTTTTTTATTTCTTACTATGTAGGGAAACAAGATCTTGATGTGAAAAAAAAAAAAAAACAAAAACAAAAGTTAGTGGTTTTGTAACCTTTTTTTTTTTTTTTTTTTTTTTTCCGGTTACAGGTCTGTAACTTTTTGTATTTGCAATGATATTGTCTTTTTCTTTTGGGAGATTCACTATTATACTCAATATAAGAATCCAGAATATTATTAAAAAAAATCATATATGAAATGAACTTTAGAAACACACCTAAAGTTCATTTACAACATAATAAAAAGGCTTATAACTTCTTTTAAATTACAAAACTGTCATTGATTTCTTAAAACAAACCCAATCCCAAAACCTCAAAACAAATTCCCAAACACTTAATAGGGCATCAAAGTAATTTAATAATCAAAATTAAATTCAATAGGGTCAGCTATCATTTTTTGGATTTTATTTGGGTTTGTTTATAGAAATTAAATGGTGTAGAGTTTATTTATAGTTTTAGTGCTAAGAATGGGTATATGACTAAATATTTCTTTTCTTTTTCTCTCTTAGAATTAAAGATAGTGAATTGTAACTTATGACTATTTCGTATGAAAAAAGAAAAAACTTCTAACTATTTCGGTTGACAAAAATAAAGATTCTGAAAGAAAAACAGAAAGTATGCTTAAACAGGAGAAATTATAGAATGATACTGTATCACCACGTCACTTGGTGGTACTTCTATTTAAAATTTGCCACGTATATTATTTTTTGACAACTGGATTCACCACTCACATTTACTTCAAAAATCAAACTAAAGAGATTTTAAAAAAACCAAAAAACCACCTGCTTCATCGACGGCAACCCCCCACCACTGTCTTCCATGACTACTGCCTCATTATCTATGTGAATTTGATGGCACCCCAACACATGGATGATTCCACTTTCACAATCATGAGATAAAACGTGGACTGCTATTCCACCTAAGATATGTCATGAAACAAACTTTAATTTTTTCAACAAAAAAATGGCTTTTTTTTCTTCTTTTTTTCTTATTTAATTTTTAACAATATGCTAAGGAAGTTGTAACAAAATTTGGATAAATTGAAGGAATATAAAAGCCAATATATTTAATAAGCATAAATTTGGAAAACAAAAACTAATAACTTGTGTGCATTAACGATATTGTTTTAAGTGTAAGGAAATTGACACTTGTTATGAGAAGAAGGGAGAATGTACAAATCGGGCATCCCTGTCCGATACAATGGACACAGGTGCTCCATGTAACCTCACAATCTCATCCACAAAAAGTTTTGCCAACCTCGTTAAAGAATAAGTTTCCTTGATGGGTAAGAAATGGGCTGACTTGGTGAGTCTATCCACTATCACCCAAATTCCATCATGTCCCTTAGAAGTACGTGGAAGCTTGAAAACAAAATCCATGGTAATGCGTTCCCACTTCCATTCAGGGATTGGAAGTGGTTGCATAAGCCCTGAAGGTTTCTGTCGTTCAGCTTTCACTTGTTGACAAATCAAGCATCTACTTA
This sequence comes from Prunus dulcis, assembly GCF_902201215.1. Lineage (NCBI taxonomy): Eukaryota > Viridiplantae > Streptophyta > Magnoliopsida > Rosales > Rosaceae > Prunus > Prunus dulcis. The sequence goes on along the minus strand of NC_047654.1, from coordinate 15,604,091 downwards.
CATACTTGGCAATGTCTCCCTTCATATGTTGCCATGAGTAATATTCCCGTAGGGTTCGATACATCTTGGTACTTCCTGGATGCATAGTGTAAGTGGAACAGTGAGCTTCCTCCAATATTTCTCTTTTCAGATCATCAATTCGAGGTAATGGATACCGGTTACGTATTGTCACCTTATTCAACTGCCGGTAATCAATACATAACCTCATGGTCCCATCTTTTTTCCTTACGAATAACACAGGTGCACCCCACGGTGAGACACTGGGTCTGATGAATCCAAGATCCACTAACTCCTGTAATTGAATCTTCAATTCCCGGAGTTCAGCTGGCGCCATCCTATAGGGGGTTTGATAAATAGGGTGGGTGCCCGGAAGAAGTTCGATAGTGAACTCGATTTCCCTTTCAGGGGGTAAACCAGGGAGATCATTTGGAAAGATATCAGGAAAGTCACACACAACAGGAATATCTTCCAGATTTAAAGGGATCTCTCGAGTATCAATAATATGTGCCAAATACCCCTCACAACCCTTCTTGAGCAACTTCTTGGCTGTGATGGCAGAAATAAGACAAGTAGGGAGAACTCTACACTCCCCACGGAAGGTAACTTTAGGTTGCCCCGGACTCCGAAGCGTTACTTCCTTTCGGAAACAATCCACTTATGCATGATGCTTCTCTAGCCAATCCATCCCCAATATAATATCCAAATCCACCAAGTCTAAAGGAATTAAATCCGCTTCCAACCATGCATCATCTACTTGGACAAAACAATTTCTGAATTCCCGATCTGCAAACAAGACTTCTCCCGTAGGTAGGGAAATACTAAATCTTCCTGTTATAGGTATGGGTCTAATACTGATATATGGTACGAAATTATGTGCTACAAAGGAGTGTGTGGCCCCCGGGTCAATTAAAACACGTGCAAGATAACCAAAAATTGGAATCATACCAGTAATCACGTCTGGAGTAGCATAAGCTTCTTGCTGAGTCATAGAGAACACTCGGGCCTGAGTAGTGGAGCGCCCAGGTTGACCCCTTGATTGCCTACCACTTCTGCCTCTAGAAGATGACGGTGCCCTGCTACTGGATGACCCTGCTGCAGAAGAAGAGACACTACCTTGATTCTGATTCTGACCCATAATACCTTGCCCCTGCTGGGCTCCCGTTCCCTGAATTGCTGCATCATTCTGGAGTATAATTGGGCAGCTTCTCTTAGTATGCCCCACTTGCCCACAAAAGTAGCATGTCAGGCTACTACTCGGACTCGGTCCACCTCCCTGAGTATAACTAGGACAATCCTTTGCAATATGCCCAACTTGTCCACAATTAAAACATGTAAACCCAGTGTGCCTGGGAGGAGCCCTGGCAGTGCTAGCTGTAGACTGTGGCCCTGAATATTGAGTCCAAGCCGGACGAGAACCAGATCTCCCACTACTAGAACTAGATCCCCGTCCTCCTGACCATCCACCACTAGCAGAACTGGAACTAGATCCTCCCCTCTTTGATGGACCCTGACTGGGCCCACCAATTCCTGGTGTATCCCTACGGCGCCTACCCACATTTCCACCAAGTTTCCTTGACACCCTTTCAGCTGCCTGAGCCAACGCCCTCATATTTGGATAAGTATTAGCAGTAACCACTGCCTGAATGTCCCACCACAAACCTTCCTCAAATCGTCTACATCTGTCCTCCTCTGTGGCTACCAACTCTGGAGCAAATCTGGACAACTCATTAAACTTGTGTTCATACTCCATTACTGACATAGACCCCTGTTTCAGATACAGAAACTCTGACTTCTTTGCATGTCTATAAGAAGGTGGGTAAAACTGCTCTGAAAAGATTCGCTGAAATTCTTCCCAATTTATGGCAGCCGGATTTTCATAACCCCTTTTTACTGCCTTCCACCAATGATAAGCATTGCCCTTGAGTAGAAAGGTAGCCAAGCGGACTCTATCCTCAGTTGGACATTCCAAAACCTCAAAAATTCTTTCCACATCAGTAATCCATAATTCTGCTTCTGCTGGGTCAGTACTGCCCACAAATTCCTTTGCCCCAAGTTCTTTAACTCTCTTAATTTCAGAACTTTCTGTACCACGCCTTCCCCGTAAGGCTGTAGCCATTGTGCGAGTGAACTGGCTGAGCACATGCCTCATATCCAAAGCATTATCTCCAGCAGGTGGGGATGGTGGAGGTGAAGGTACCGGTGGTGAAGGAGGGGGTGACGGAGATGGAGGTGGAGGATTCGGCCCCCATCTCTGACCGCGGCCTCTTGTTCTAGCTCTGCGAGCTGACATGATTCTACACAAGGAAATCATGAAATCATTAGATCAACAATGCAGCAAAAGTGCAATAGTCGAAGGAAAATGAACCTAATGCTCTGATACCAAGCTGACAGGACCCGCCCCGGAATTTCCCGGAAACCGGAGCGGACCCCGTCTTTGTTCCGACATCATCCCGATGCCGGGCCCACTAAATTAAAACTCGAGACTTTCTACCAAAATTTTGGCAGAGTCTCCCCTGTTAAATAAGCAATCCCAACAAAATTTACTCAACCTGCAACACACAGTAATAATAATAATAATCCCAACCATCAGCATGCTTCCACAATTCTACAAGTCACTAAAGTGGCCTCCGGCCTCACAAGTAAAATCTATCAAGGGCGATACAGAGCATCTACTGAATTTAGATTACAAGAACAGTTGAGTAGAAGAAATTACTCAGTTCCTAACTAGAAAGATTCACAGTTCGAGCCTCGTACACCACTTGCACGCTTCCTGGAGCGACTACTGGCTGGGGGGCGCAAAACAGAAAATATGTGAGTGGACAAAAACCAGATTTGCAGTTAAAAACAACATAGTAACCCCACCATGTAAAAATAATGCTCAAGACATGCAGGTTCACAATTCAATAAATAATTACCCAAAACTTAATTCATTAAAAAATATTTCAGAAAATACCAGTTACCTCCTTTAAAAAGAATCCCCACTCTCTCAAACTTACCACTCCTTTCAAACCACTAACCTCCTTACCCACTCAACCATACATACCCGTATAAAGATACTTGTATAAATAAATATATATATATATATAAATAACTATACGATAAACTCAGCACACCACCTAGGTACCGGGAAAACAATCCAACTGGGGGATCGTTTAACTAGTCCGCAGGATTTCTAGGTGCTATCCTGCGTCTAGGGATGAGCGGTCCAACCGGGGGACGAAACTCCAAAGCTCCCACACCGGAACATCCAACGCCATGTGTAGCTTCCAAACTATGTCCTACGCGCGCAGACTGGATCATCACACACCAGAACATCCAACGCCATGGTGATGACCCTAAACTCTATAATAAGTCTTTCCACATGCCGGAACATCCAACGCCGCATATGGAAAGTGTCTCACACGCCGGAACATCCAACGCCGCGAGTGAGACTAGTAACTGGGGAAGGTACTTACGTAGTGTAATCACACAATTTCTCTCCACAACCACATTCTTCCACATCAACCTCCAACTACCCCAATATCTCATCTATAGCGAATATATAAATATACCTCCCCAATATCCACACAAAGACACTCTCAAAACCCAAGAATGCCAAACTCGATATATATATATATATATATATTCAGAAACTACACGACCAACAAAAATCATTTCATGAATATAATATATATATTCCATAAACCATTAAAACATTATGCAGAAACTTTCATCAATTAAAACCATGCATATGATTAAAACAAAGTCCACTCACAGATAATCCCCCGCTGCCTGACCACGTGAGGGTCCTGCCTGCTGAGTACGTGCAGTCGAAACACCTATTTCGAGATACGAACCGTTAATTAATATAAAATTACGTTGAAGCGGAAAATCACAAATTAACTGATTAATTCCCAAATTCCCCATACGTGCACGTTGAAGAGGGTATCCTAAGGTCCAATTACAGGTTTAGGAATTATTCACGATTTTACGGTTATCGCTAACCCGCAAACTTCGCATTTTTGAATCGGAACATCCGGGGTTCCGATTCATAATTCATGAAGTCCCATACGGTCCTAGGAATTCATAGAACAACATATTTTAACTCGGGAAAGATCTAACGGTCGAAACCTATCGAACCCGGATAACGCACAATATGCGAAAATCCGTTCGATAGTCAAACGACATCCGAATTGAGATCCGCGAATTCCTACACGCTCGTGACAACCTAAGGATCTCATCGGGTTAATTAGCAGCCTCACCAGACTCGCCCACGCGCCGCCACACGCGCCGGCAGCGCGTGGGTGTGTAGAGTAATTTCCGACGACGGAAAAACTCCACCCCCGAGCTCACCCTTCCTACCCTAGCTTCTACTCGAGGTCAGGATCACTTTCTTCAACTACGGGGAGACCCAATTCGGGCGGCAACTGGCTCGAATTTCAGTTTGAAATTCGGCCCAAAACCTAGGTTTTCCTAATCGGTTTTCTACACTCACAACCGATCCAAACCTATACCAACATCAGCTAGAACTCGTAAAAAGGAGGAGAAACCATACCTCAATCACCGAGTTTGGGCGGCGGAGGCGGCGGCGCGACGGCGAGCAAGCCCCGGTTCGAACCAGTCGAGCTCGCGGCCGGAGTTCGTGGTTTCCGACGGGGAAAACGGCCTAGGCTTGATCGGGACGTCGAGGCGGATCGATCGGGACTGGTCTCGGGTCCTGCCGTGGCCGGAGCTGCGCAAACCGAGAAGAGAGAGAGTTGACGTCGGGGAGAGAGAGAGAGATTGAGGAGAGAGAGTGTCGCGCGTGAGAGGGAGAGAGCTGAGGTGAAAATCTGATTTTTACCAAACTTTTTTGAAATAATTACAAGTTTGCCACTGGAAGTGTTTTGCCCGTAACTTTTTCGTTACAACTCCGATTCAAGCCTACTGCCTGTCTACGAATTCGTCTCGGTACCACCTACTCAAAAATACCACTCGTGGTCCCAAAATCCTTCCTGATAAGAAAGTGACCAATTTACCCCTACCCCAAGGGTAAATTCGTAATTTTTATTAAATTGATTAAAATAAACATTAAATTTGGAGTCGGGGTGTTACACTCAACATCAAAAATATGCTAATGTTGCTCATGTTTCGTTTGCGGTTTGTTTATCTTGTTGCTCATGTTTCGTTTGCGGTTTGTTTATCTTGGTTATGTTAGAGAGATATGTTGTAAATCTAGAGGAAATTGTAGAGGGAATTGAGATAGAGAGAAAATATAGAAACTGATCTCATTATTGAAGGTTTCTGTTACCAATTACAAACGAGGGGGAAGCCTTATTTGTAGGCAGAACATTGTGGTTGTTTGATCATTCTTCTTTGGCTTCACGTGGATGTTGGCAAGCATCATCATTACCATTTTGGACTCCACATTCTTGACTTTACAACACTCCCCCTTGGAGACCACAAATGATACGGAATATGTCTCGTTAAAAACCTTGCCAGTAAAAAACCCAGTGGGACAAAAAAAACTGGTTGAAGGGAAAAAGAGTACATAACCATGTGTAACATGAAATTCTGTGTATATTGACACGCGTGTGACACTGCCTCGTTAAAACCTTGCCAGGAAAAACCCAGTGGGATAAAAACCTGGACGAAGGAAAAAGAGTACAGTGTGTAAAGGTCTTTATTGACAGCACGCTCCCCCTGATGCTTGGCAAAATATCTTTAAGCCATACTATTGATCATCTGTCTGAGTATCATAGCTGACACTACTTTTGTGAGTCAATAGTGTATGAAGGTCTTTATTAATACCACGCTCCCCCTGATGAATATCTCCCCATGAAAACTTCATGACTCACATCATCCCAAAATGATGGTGATGGAGTTGAGCCTTATCTGGAAAATATGATGTCCGGTCCAATATACTTCCGGAAAATACTTAAAGTGTCCAACGGATAATCCTCATAAAAATGCTTCAATACTTTCTTAGTATAAGCAAGAATCTCGTTGGCATAATGCTCGATCTTTAAGTCGAGACAAATATTTCTTGAATTCTTCAGAAGCTTTAATGTGTTGCAAACACATTATAATCAATGTACTCACTGAGGCAATTTATGCACATTAGTATTGAGTACAGATTTTGTGCTTCAGGCACATGTCATTCAGGGACTTGCTTCATGCAATTTCAATCCTTTCAAGGATTTTGTTTAAAGGGATTAAACTTTATGACACATTATATAGCTTTAACCCAGATATTTATACATCTTTAGGGAATCGCTTCTGGCGATATGCTCCGTGCATTTAATAACCCTTAAAGATAACATGTTGGTCTCCGTAAATGTGCAATAAGGGGGCACAATTGAATTTGTAAATATGGAGAAAACCTAACATTCCTTGTTTCTGCCAGAAAACATTGTGTCATACAAAGTAGGTATATTCCCTTTTATTCCGAACACCCAAGTATAACTTTCAGTATTAACAAATTTTGGGGTTCGTATTGTGGGTTTGTTCTTTCACGTTCATTCTTATCTATAATGGAATTACCTCATTCCATTTTGGCCAATGATATTGTCGACATTTAATAATTGAGCGTGGTTCCAATCAACACAGCCCATTGATGATTTGAGTAGCTACTCCAAAATCAAAATTTGTCATTCATCAATTCATGATCCCACCATTCTCATGTGCATGCGCATACATCAATTATAAGCATTTCTTTGCTTTTGGGTACCCAAGCCACTTCAGGGGGCTTTTATGATGTGAGAATGTGGATTATAACCTCCAATGGAGCGTTATTTTGCAGTAGGGCGTGGATAATCTCCATTTAGGGAGTTGGAACATTTAGAACCCATATATCTGTCATGCTGCAGGCATGCCACAAATTAATACATACATGTCAATTAATTTCTGGGACTTTAACCCATACAATTTGCTATGCATTAGGCGTGCACAATATCAATATTGACATGTCAAAGGATTGTCCTTTCGGGACTTCAATCCACATCATTTGCTACGCAACAGGCATGCATCATATTGATCACTGCTATACCCATATTTTGTTCTTATGGGACTTTAATCTGTGCAGTGTATTATCAATGTATCCAACTTGCAATTTGTAAAATTTGCATTAATAATTCATGGATACATACAAGCCATTCTTTTGGAACGGACTTATCTCCCCATTTGGTTACCTTTAAAGATAAAATATCAAATAAGTATATAAGCATAAAATAACACAAGTATTGCTTACATCCTTAGGTGGGAGAAACTTTTCTCAAGTATCATTCAAGCTTGTATCGGCCCAGTAAATATAATGTAGTGCTTGATGATCTAGTTATATCCTGCAAAAGCAAAAATCACAATTCTTTTCTCTGTCAAAAACAAATAACCCTCAGAGTTAGGATCACTTCATGGATTCTTTCTTCAGATGTTCATTCTAAAGAAATAAAATCTCTTATGAACAGAGAGTTACAAAAAGAGAAAAAATGCAAAAAAATTGTGATATTGATTGCAAGATAAGGTAAGCAATCAGGGAAGGAAGCTGGTGGGAGCAGACAACAAGCTCAGCAATCAAGGAAGGAAGCTGGTGGGAGCAGACAACAAGCTCTCATTTCTCCTAGTCTAGAAGGACCTCAGGAGATTAGAGCATAAGGTTGCCTTCACAGTTCCCTAATGTAGCGGAAACGTGATCAGGGATAGTCTCGCTTCCTGAATGGATGATCAGAGATAGTCTTGCTTCTCGGGCATATTGAGTGCTTACTAATAAGAAAAACAAGTAGATATCGCATCACTAGGTATGGGGAAAACTGGATGTCTTCTGCAAAGAAAATTTCGTTAGTAACACATTTATACACAAATACAATGAATAGGTAGAAACGGTGAATTTCAAATTAACCATAGGAAAATTGCGAGATTCTCGGGATACTTTTGAAAAAGTAGCTCCGTGAAATCCGTAAAGCAAGATCTGCTTTGAAAATAATACTTGAAAATGCCGAAAGTGCCGACAGGCATTATTAGAGGCCACGTGAAGTTTTGGACTCTGGGAAAGAAAAAGATAATATGGGGATTTGAGAAGATATTGGGATCCTGGAAATGTTGTCACATTTTCGTCTATAGATATTGCCTTTGCAAAACTTGATTGGAGCAACTGCGTTTCAACTCAACTTCCTTCATTTTCTGAAACTTTAGTTTTTGTAAGACTTTCTTCGAAACCTTCTTAAAATGGCTTCCTCTTCTTTCTGCCCAAATTATTTCAATTTAAATGATGCTCCCACAACAACCAGTGACGCCAAAGTTTGGCGTCCATCCTTTGTATCCCAAAATCGTCATCTCACGGTTAATGATTCTGTGATGATGAATGATGCTACTGCTGTCATAGTAGCTAGGAATTTCATTACTCCAATGGATGAAATATTGTTAACAGGGAGGTCTGAGAAAGAGGCTATTGATGACTCAATGGCTTTTAGCATTCAGAGTGCTGCTTCTGTTTCTAACATGGCTGATCGTTTGCGTGCTAGAGCAAAAGAGGTTCAGAAGCTAACAACTGAAAATTCGTCTCTTCAAAGAATGCTTCATGAGTCTCAACAGGAGGTTGAGAAACTTAAAGGAGAGAATAATTCCTTGTTGAAACTGGTGGGTTCGTACTCTGTTGATACACAGAGAAAGCTAGACATGCTGCAGGTCTCAAATGAAAGAATTTTGGGAGACCACGAGAGGCTCATGGCTAAGCTTAAGAGGCGCCGTCCTCTTCCTTCAGAGGCTTACAGAACATAATGTAATTTTATAGATTTTACAGGGCCTGCACCTTCATTGCAGGTGGAAAAAAATCTATATGTTGTATGCTCCTTTCCTGTTATAATAATTGCGCACATTCTTAAACTTACACCTGTGGTTTTTACGTCTTTTCAAAATGACGGTTTGGAACCTTGTGCCTTATAGGTTCAAATAACCACATCGAATCTCCCAAATTTCATATTTCAACGCATGGTAGCCCGGAACTTTTGGCCTGGGCTAAACACAAACTCAGAATTTATTTGCCCTTTTCAAATGGACATGAAATATGAATTGAGTAAAAGCCATGATAATATCGCAATATAGTAGTGAAGAGCATTAACTACTATATACCCACAACTTCAAGTTCAGGATCTCTCATATATTTGGATCCATGGGCTTCCGACCCAGATATAACAAAATATGTGGGGAGCCTCAATTCATCATTTGAGGTTTATACTGATATTATCCATTTCACGGTGTATTCTTAACAACTGGAATTCACAAAATATATTTCTTCCTTGAGGTGTCGATTATAACAGAATCGAACTTTATTAAATTCATCATTCTCTTATGCCAAAGAAATATGTGGTGTACTACAATTTGCAATAATACCTCAAATGTTGTCCATTTAATTGTTGGAACTTTAGGTTCTCAACACTGTTAGATTTTGAACTTCAGGCCAAAATCACATATTCTCATGGTATGGACATTCTTACAATTTTTGTACATATTTCTGGACTTCAAGCCCTTACATAATTGTCCATATTTTGAGGAACTTCTGGCATCTCATTTAATTGCTCATCCATGAGTTTAAGGAACTGCAGGTTCCCTTTTGTATATAGTGACGGTTTACCCAAAATGGTTAATATTTATGTATACGTCACTATTCATGTGGTACTATTCATCAAGTCATGAATACATATCTATTCATGTGTACAGTACATCTGCCAGTACAGTTATCATCCATGTGTACGGCACTATGAACCAATACGGTACTGTTACATGATTAAGGAACCCCAGGTCCTTATTTACATGTCAGGGATTAAGGACGCTCAAGTCCAATCACATGTTTACAAATATAGTACCAGAGAGATTGCCAGCTCTCATATTAATATCATCATCAAGGATCTTCAAGTCCTGATGTAATTGTATGATGAGGATCAAGGAACTTCTGGTCCTGATCTGCATACTTTAAAAACTCATCATACAGCACAATTAATCCATAAAATAAATTACTGGTAAATAAATTACTGGTATGGACGATAAACCCGCACCATACTTTAAATAAATGTAAATGTGCGGTAAAATAAATTCATAAATTAAATTGCTTGTTGTATGGACGTTAATCCGCACCATACCTTAAATAAAATTAAATGTGCGGTAAAGTAAATTCATAAAGTATGAGGGTTAATTCCACATCATACTTTAAGTAAAAATAAATTTGGAATAAAGTAAACGTGATTGTATGGGCACTAATTCTGCCCCATACATTTAAATAAAAGTAAAGGCGTGGACGATAAACCCGCACCACCCTTTTAAATAGATACTGTTGTATGGGTAATAAACCTACACCATACAGTAAATAATGTATATATAGTAAAGTAATTTCATAAAGTATGAGGGTTAATTCCACATCATACTTTAAGTAAAAGTAAATTTGCGATAAAGTAAACGTGCTTGTATGGGCACTAATTCTGCTCTATACATTTAAATAAAAGTAAAGGTGTGGACGATAAACCCGCACCACCCTTTTAAATAGATAATATTGTATGGGTAATAAATCTACACCATACAGTAAATAAAATAAATGTGGGGATAAAAACCACCACAAAAAATATTACCACATATATGGATAAAGTAAAGACAATTATTTGTGGGTTCATATCAACACCACAATCAAATAATATCGTAGATAATATTATTATCGTTTGTGGAAGGCATCATGATTGTCTCTCAAATCAAATGCTTTCCACCTGTAATCTGCACACCTGAATTGTTTGTGGACAAGAACAGGTGTCGAGCTTATCCGAATTATCAGAGGACATCAGATGACTCAGCATCATGGATCCAATTCCTCTCTCTCTCCCTTGGAATAGTACGCATATGTCAGAAGACGATGAGTTTGTGAGCATGGGGTCTTCTACTTCTAATATGTACTTATCTTCACTGGGACAAGCAAAGAAGTCTGGCCCTTCAAAGCAAGGAGTCATGAAGTCTCCATCATCTTTCTCATCGTGCCAGAACAGGTCATTTTGCATATCAAAATCATGGTAATCACGGGCAGTGCCAAATTGAGAGAATCTATCAGATGAGGCTTTGGAACCACTTGGAGATGTCGATCAGCAAGTCTCGCAAAATCCAGTTCTGGGTGGAGGACGTGGTAGGGTCCTATTTATTGTGCTCGTATGATCATCCGGGAGGAAGGTATCCTTGGGCTCTGGTCAGGGGCTGCTCCAACTGTTATGCGCAATGGGACAAATCAGGCTGCCATGTTTACAGCCAAAAAATGCCTTTTGACGTTCTCTTGTGGAAGAGACATGAAGGAGATGGGAGGGTCCTGCTGCCATGGCAGTCTATGATATCGGGTTTCCTTGCAGGCACAGCAGGTCCCGTTTGCACGGGTCCCTTTGATGTTGTGAAAACAAGACTGATGGCTCAGAGCCGAGGTGTGGATGGCCAGATGAAATACAAAGGCATGATCCATGCTATCAGGACAATATATCCAGAGGAAGGGCTTCTTGCCTTGTGGAAAGGACTGCTGCCTCTGCTCATGAGGATACCACTTGGGCAGGCCATTGTGTGGACTGTGGCTGGCCAAGTAATAGGATTGTATGAGGGGTTTTCTGATTATGAAGTTGAGATTAGGGCAGCTAGACTCGTAGAAGGACCACGAAAGCCCTTTAACCACAAAAACAGAAGGTTGTGCCTCTGAGACACAAAACAAAGAAGAAACAGAGAGAAGAAACCAGAAGCAGAGAGAAAAAAGTGAATGAAGCAGAAGAAGAAGCAGCCATGGCTATGTTTTTCTTTGTGTTTGTTTGGCTGAGTTTCATCAGAGAATTCAACTGGTATTGTTAAAGCGAAATCGTACTGATAACGTGTTGTAAATCTAGAGGAAATTGTAGAGGGAATTGAGATAGAGAGAAAATATAGAAACTGATCTCATTATTGAAGGTTTCTGTTACCAATTACAAACGAGGGGGAAGCCTTATTTGTAGGCAGAACATTGTGGTTGTTTGATCATTCTTCTTTGGCTTCACGTGGATGTTGGCAAGCATCATCATTACCATTTTGGACTCCACATTCTTGACTTTACAACAAGATAATGATTTTGTGTAGGAAATATGTAGTTGGTTTTTATTTTTTGTTTAAAAGATAATGACTTTATGTTGGATCATATTAGATTTTCTTAATCTATTACCTTTTAAAAAACTATTTTCAGCTTGATGAACAGTTGTCCTAGGCTTCATATAGTTTCTGAGCATTTTGCCGTTGGGGTTTCCATCTCTCTTATGATTTATAGTACTATGACGTAGGCCTTGTACGGTTACTTAACAAAAATATTGCCGTCGGGTTTCATTTAACATATTTTCGGAGCATTCCATTACCTACTTCAGTCAATCAAGCTAAAGGATGATGAGTGATGATAGAAGCTAATTTAATTTGGGTGCAAAGTTGGTGCAAAAGGTGAAAAATTTCTTGTGGAGAATTGTCAAGGGCTGTTTACCCACAAATTTCATTAGGGTTTAGGGTTTAGGATTTAGGGTTACTTAAAAGACGTCAGAATTTCATATAAGTGACGTGATTGTAAAATATGCTATAAAACGATGTCAATCAAAAACATGCTGAACTTAAGTTGTCAAAAGCACGTCAGTTTAAAAAAAACGACGTGGTTCAAAAACACGCTAAACTTAAGTTCTATCTCAACCTAATTTTTTAGCCCTGCTAGATGAAAAGTCCCTTCCCTCTCAATGAAGCCTTCACTCCCAATCTGCGTTCAAACCCTCTCTCTCCCCTCTCTGTCACATCTCTGAAGTCTTCATCTACCTATCTTCACTGCGAGGCGCAAAACCATCAATGCAGCGATGCCGTCGAATACAGCAGGGATAAAGTTGGAACCCTAGACAATCGATTCTGAGCCTCATTCTCTCCCTGCCCAGCAAATCGATGAATCATGCTCTCCCTTCTCAGCAAATCGAACGAATGGGTAAGGATCTGTTGAATCAGTAGCAAGCTTAATACTTTAGGTTAAAAACAGCAGCTGGAACCTTTAGGATAAATACACCTTAGAGAAAGAAGGATCGGAGAAAACAGAGGATTTGAAGGTTTCAGTATATTTCTCTATGTGAAAACGCAGAGGTATTACATGACTATATTCCTATCTCAGTCAAAAAACAGACCCTAGTTTTTAGGGAGCAAGGACTCATCTCCAGCCATTCAGACCATAGGAGGCTACGATCTTTCCACTTGGAGAAAGATCGGATGACCCAGTACAAACCAAATAGGACAAAAATAACAGCTGTGCTGGTTTCTAAAAACAGAAATAAAGCTGTTACATATTTAAACTAACGGCTTTCAAAAAAAAACTAATTCTTTATCTCTTCAATTCCAATCTGCAGGATTGTCATCTGCAGGTTGATTTAAGCTGAGTATGCAGCTTAATTCTCAACAGCCTCTCCTAAGATGCTTACTGGCTTAACTCCAAGTTTCGACCTTAGATGCTTGAATCTGTCTTTGGGCTGTGCTTTAGTAAAACTATATGTGAGCTTCACTTCTGCAGAATTGCATGTTGATCACACTTTCTTGGCCATCGAAATTGCTGACATATTGTCCATCGAAATTGCATGTTGATGAAAAACTGGATTCTTGGCCATCGAAATTGCTGACATATTGTCACAAAACAAGAGTGTTGCCTCAGATTGCATTTTACCAAAATCATCAAGAACAAATCTTAACCAAATGGCCTATGTTGTTGCCTCAGCTGCTGAGACATACTCAGCTTCAACTGTTGATAGTGCCACTGTATTTTGTTTCACAGAAGCCCAAGAGAATGCTCCACTTCCAAAACTAAATGCATAGCCAGAAATGCTTCTGCTATCATCCTCACTGCCTGCCCAGTCTGCATCACAGAATCCAACAAAGGTTGCTGACTGATTTCTCACGTATTCAATGTCATAGCTAAGAGTCCCTTGCACATATCTTAGAACCCTTCTTGCAACTCCCATATGCCTTTTTGTAGGACTATTCATAAACCTTGATAACAGGCTAGCAACTTACATTAGATCAGGTCTAGTTGCAGTTAAATATAGTAGGCTTCCTACTATTTTCCTGTAATCTCCTTCATCAGCTAACTCACTCTCATCCACCTTTTTTAGTTTCTCACCAATAGGCAAAGGAATTGAGACAGGTTTGCAGTCTTCAAGCCCAAACTTCACAAGCAAGGATTTGGCATACTTGTTTTGATGAATGAAAACCCCTTGATCAGTTTGTAGTATTCCCATGCCCAAGAAGTGATGAAGGAGTCCAAGATCTGACATTTCATATCTTTGCATCATCTCCCTTTTAAACTCAGGAAGCATCCTCTCACTGTTTCCAGTATAAACAATGTCATCAACATAGATTGAGACAATAATCAAACCTCCTTCATTATTAGATCTAGTGTACAGAGCGCTTCACTAATGCTTCTTTTGAACTTGCACATAGATAAATATGCATCAATCTCACTGTACCAGGCTCTAGGAGCCTGCTTAAGTCCATACAAGGCTTTTCTCAACTTGTAAACCTTGGGACCTGCATTTTTCAGTTCAAAAGCTTCAGGCTGTTCTACATATACTTCCTCATCGAGCACACCATTTAGGAATGCTGACTTGACGTCCAGCTAAAATAGTTTCCAACCCTTTTGTGCTTCAAGTGCAATAAGAGTTCGAATTGTATCTAACCTTGCCACTGGTGCGAAGGTTTCGTTGTAGTCAATCCCAGGTTTCTGTGAATACCCTTTTGCTACAAGCCTAGCTTTGTGTTTCTGAACAGTTCCATCCAAGTTAAGCTTAGTCTTAAACACCCATTTCACACCTATAACAGGTTTATCAGCTGGTCTCTCAACCAATTCCCAAGTATTATTCTTCTCTATCATCTCCAACTCTGCATTCATGGCTTCTTGCCAAGCTAAATCACCAGCTGCTTCTTGATAATTCTCTGGTTCTATGATGCACATGTGACACCTTGCATATATATCTTCCAGAGTTTTTAATTTGACTGGAGTGGAACTAGGTGTGGAGTTTGGACTGCCATTACCACTAACATTCTCAACTAAATCACCAACTGTGGAGTTTAGATGAGAACTTCCACCATCATCAAACTGAGTTCCATCAGGTTGTATTTCATTGTTTTCATCTTCAATTTCATCCCTTTCAAGATTGAAAGGTATTGGAACAGATTCCTCTTGATCACTCTTCCAATTCCATGACTTGTCCTCACTGAAAATTACACTCCTTGAGAGTACAATCTTCTTAGATTGCAGATCATACACCCTGTAACCCTTTTCACAGCTTCCATATCCCATAAAAACTCCCTTTCTAGCCTTGTCATCAAATTTCTGCCTCAAGGGTGATGGAACATGAATGTAACAGATGCAACCGAAAACTTTCAGATGCTTGATTCCTGGTTTTCTACCTGTGAATGCTTCAAATGGTGTTTTGCTTGACACAGATGTTGTAAAACATCTGTTTTGGAGATACACAGCTGTACTTACAGCTTCTGCCCAAAAAATCACTGGAATTCCTTTCTCTATCATCATGGATCTTGCCATCTCACATATTGTTCTATTTCTCCTCTCAGCAACTCCATTTTGCTGAGGAGAGTAGGCAATGGTTAGTTGCCTCTCCATTCCTATGCTTGCACAGAAATCTTGGAATTCATGTGAGGTATATTCACCTCCTCTATCACTCCTTAGCTTTTTCAAACTAAATCCACTTTGCAATTCAACAAAAGCTTTGAATTTCTTGAACACATTAAAGGTATCATATTTATTTCTAAGGAAGTATACCCAGCACATTCTTGAAAAGTCATCAATGAATGTGATGAAGTACCTATTTCCACCAATTGACTCATTTTGCATTGGTCTACACAAGTTTGTGTGCACTGATTCCAGTGGACAGCTTGCTCTCCATGCTTCCTCTTTATCAAATTTCTCTCTGTGATGTTTTCCTGAAACACAACCTTCACACACATCCTTCATTTCGGTTAACACAGGTAGTCCAGTCACCATTTCCATCTGCTGCATCTTTTTCATGCTAACAAAATTCAAATGTCCAAGTCTTCTATGCCAGATCCAAGAGTCTTCAATCACTGATGCATTCCTTGCTGCAGGTGTCATAGATTCTAGTGAGAGAGGGAAACATCGATTTCCTCCCATGACCACTTTTGCTACAACATTGTTGAGGCTGCCATCATCAAAGATAACTGCCATGTTACCCCCAAATAGGACATAGTAACCATGCTCCATCATTTGGCCTACACTCAATAGATTCTCATCCAAGCCCGGAACAAGCAACACTTCATGTATATACCTTCTCCCATGCTGAGTTTCAACCACTAGAGTGCCCTTTCCAGTTGCTTGTACAAGATCTCCAGTGCCCATTTTAACTTTACAAGTCACGGTTCTGTCAATGTTTATTAACACAGACTCTTGAGAGGTCATGTGGTTGCTGCAGGCGCTGTCCACAAACCATACACTTTTATCTTGCAAACTTGCAGAGTGACAAGCATAGAACATAGTTCCTGTGGTTACTTCTTCTTCCTTTGCATAGTTGGCTACTTGTTTGTGACTATGACCTTCACAGTCCTTTGCAGTATGACCAAACCTATTGCATTTTCCACATCTAGGTTTGCCTTTGTGCCTGCACACACCAAAATGATACTTCTGACATACTTGGCACTGTGGTTTCACACTTCCTTGACTGCTACTACCTTGCTTGTTCTGTGAATTGAAGCTATTGTTCCAATTTCCTCCAGCACTATTATTCCAGCTTGAGCCATTATTGTTGTTCAAGCTTCCATTTTGAGACCAATTTGATCCCTTTTTGTCTTGTCCTTGCCACTTTTGATTTGGTCTACTTTGTGAGCCCTTATGAGTACCATGAACTTGGTTATTTCCAACCTTGAGGCTACTGAAAGCTTTCTCAGTTCCTGTCAATTTATCTCTTTCATCATGCAAGTCTTCCCTTTTATCATAGACCTTGACAGATGCAATAACTTCTTCAACTCTAAGAACATCAAGATCTCGAGTTTCTTCAATGATAGACACAATGGACTTATATTTTCTACCTAGGCTCATCAAGAGTTTTTGCACAATTCTTGTTTCAGACACATCTTCACCAAGAGATTTCAAATTATTCACAGTTCCAAAAAACTTAGACAAATAGCTATCTAGGCTTTCACCATCTGTCATTCTCATATACTCAAAATCTGCTCTAACTGCTTGAAGTTTTACAGCTCTTACCTTTTTATCTCCTCTGAACTCTCTTCTCAAAGTATCCCAAGCTCATTTTGCAGTCTTTTCATTTCTGATGCGAGGGAAGAGCTCATCGGTTAAAGCTCCTTGAATGAGACTTAGTGCCTTGGCATTTTTTATTTTGTCTTCTCTGGAGATGGTAGGTTCTTCCACTGGAACTTGCTCAGCCTCACTTCCTTCACCTCCAGAGTCTTCTTCCTCCTCAAGAACTAGCTGAGGTTGTACTCCGACCTCAACTCCATCCCATAGATCATGTGCTATGAGGATGGTCTCCATTTTGACAACCCAAAAATCATAGTTTGCACCATCAAACTGTGGAGTTCGTAAATCTCCATCTGAAGAACCTTATCCCACCATTTTCCTAGTGAGTCTCAGTGAACCAAATAGTAAAAGAGCAACCTTTATCCCTTTTGGAAATTTTTCAGGAAGGCCCTCTCTCTCACAGCTCACGTCCCTCTCTAGATTCAGACCAGGAGCTCTGATACCATGTTGAATTAGTAGCAAGCTTAATACTTTAGGTTAAAAACAGCAGCTGAAACCTTTAGGAGAAATACACCTCAGAGAAAGAAGGATAGGAGAAAACAGAGGATTTGAAGGCTTCAGTATATTTCTCTATGTGAAAACGCAGAGGTATTACATGACTATATTCCTATCTCAGTCAAGAAACAGACCCTAGTTTTTAGGGAACAAGGACCCATCTCCAGCCATTCAGACCATAGAAGGCTACGATCTTTCCACTTGGAGAAAAATCGGATGACCCATTACAAACCAAATAGGACAAAAATAACAGCTGTGCTAGTTTCTAAAAACAGAAATAAAGCTGTTACATATTTAAAGTAACGGCTATTTCAAAAAAAAACTAATTCTTCATCTCTTCAATTCCAATTTGCAGGATTGTGATCTGCAGGTTGATTTAAGCTGAGTATGCAGCTTAATTCTCAACAGGATCTCTCCCTCTCTCTGGTTTTCACCATATCCTCTCAACCACCTCTTCCTTCACCTTATTTTCTCACGATTTCATGTGTTCATGGAAAAGATTTCAATCTCTCTCTCTCTCTCTCTCTCTCTCTCTCTCTCTCTCTCTCTCTCTCTCAAGCCCAGCGACGCGGATGTCTCAAAGGAGATCCAGCACATGGTGAGGTTCATTCGCCAAGAAGCCGACGAAAAGGCCAACGAGATCTCCGTATCGGCTGAAGAAGTACGTATCCTAATTCTATCTCAATTCTCTTCTTTTTCCCCAGTTGTTATTTTTTTCTAACCCTAAATATCAATTTAATATCGATCCAATGTTGTAATTCATGAGTAATCAAATTTTTGTACGCGTTTTCCAATCCGGGATTCCAACGCTTGGTCTCTATGTTGCTGGCCAGTTTGTTCTCTGCTCTCTTCTCTTTTGCACCTCATTTGATTTTGCAGAAAATTTGACCCATATATGATCAATTTTGGTTCCCTCCTTTTTTCTTTGTTCTGGGGATTTCTGATATTAATATTGGGATGTAGGCGGGGTAGGATTCAGAGAACAGGGTTTATTTGATCGAAGAACTTGATAGGATTACTGGGCAGATTGGTATGGTCTTAGTTTTTGTAGTCAAATAAAATGGTACGGTATCACCATGTCAAGTGATACTTCCATTAAAATATTGCCACGTGTCTTTTTAGAATAGGAAATTTAAACAGTTTTTCTAGCTAGATATTGGGTTCCAATTTACCCTTTATGAAAAAGGAAGACGATTGCAACCAAGGTCTGCAATGCCTCTACCCCTCCTTGTCGGCCCCTCCCACTCTTTTCCTTCATCAATGTTTATCTTCCTCCATCTCTTTCTCTAAGAATCACTTTATTTAATAGTTGGCTTTTATCATCACATTTCATGGGGCCCAAAACTTTATCTATCAAGAATTTCTGAGGGCTTTTTAGTTAAGTTTGCTTTACACATTTTTCTGAATGCATTTCTCGGATCTTCTCTTGTCAGGCCCATACAGGATTGAGAACAAAATTGGATAAAGAGCACTTGGATTTGGAGGTTTTGAGTTATATGAAAGCAACCTGGATGAGGAGGTTGAAGTATTGGGGGGAAGTAATCGAACGGAGAGAGTGTGCAGCAGAGGGGAACAACGAACTGGATATAGGTGGGAGGGAAGGCACGGTGTAGGGGGACTGCGAACTGAATAAAGGTTGAAGGTAGACTGGCTGTTATTTATTTATTAATTTTGAAGGGTAAAATTGAAACTCAATGTCTAGCTTGAAAAACAATTTAAATTTTCTTTTTAAAAGTACATGTGGCAAATTCTATGTGGAAGTATCACCAGCTGACGTAGTGATATCGTACTACTCTATAATTTCTCTATCAATAACGCTACGGGCACCAACTTGTTTACCAACTTTTGAATACCAACACGGCACATGACATGGCAACCTATGTCATCTGCCACCTCATTTATTTTAATTACATAATTTGTTATATAAATAAAAGAATTTCACACCGAAAAAAGAAAAAAGAAAAAAGAAAAAGAAAAAGAAATTCTTTTATTTATATAACAATTTATGTAATTAAAATAAATGAGGTGGCAGATGACATAGGTTGCCACATGTGTTGGTATCCAAAAGTTGGTAAACAAGTTGGTGCCCGTAGCGTTATTGATTAATGAATAATACAATGCGGATTTTATTTTTATTTATTTCTCTTTTCAATCTCATGCTCAAGTCACGCCCTTTTGCATACCCAGTTTTTAATTGGCCACAATTTAGCTGTGGACATTCAAAGGGCTGGACGAGAAACAAAGTGACAGAGAGAGTGTGGGGAAGAGGAGAGAGTAGAGAGAAGGGTCAAGGAGGGGAAAGATTAAAAAGATTCACAATTGCATTTAGTTTAGTAAGAGCATACACAATTGGCTCCCTAAACTACCTCATTAGACAAATTTTAGAGAGGATTTGGAAAAATACAATTTCAATCATGCTCCCTATCCACCTCCTAAAATAGGGAGACCTCTAGGAGCTCCTAAATCTAAGGAGAGAGAAAGGACTCCTAGTGACTCTCTATAATTTAATGTTGCTTTATTTAATGAGTATTTCAAACATTTAATTATTATTTTTTATTATTATATTATTTTTTAATAGAGATTAACCAATTAAAAAAGAGTTAAAAACACTACAAAGCTATTTTGTGAGTTTCTTAAAAAAATTCAACTCCAACCATGCTCCCTAATTTAGGGAATCATAAATTATTTTTATTTTTTTAAAGTTTAGCATAAATGCTATCTCTTCATATTTTTTTTTAAAAAAAATAGCATTAAAGTAAAGAAGCATTTAATTATAGGGAACCGCAAGGAGTCATTTATCTCTCCTCAGATTTAGGAGCTCCTAGAGGTTTCTTTATTTTAGGAGTTGGATAGGAAGCATGATTGGAGGTGGGTTTTCTCACTTCCTTCCTAAATTTTATATAAAAAGGTAGTTTAGGGAGTTCATTATGGATTCTCTAAAATGTGGCCTTCTCGTAATCAGTTTTCAATATTTAACTTTAATTATCTTTTAATCCCGAAGCATTAGAAGACAAATCTTATGCAAGAATTCATGATCTATGTGAAGATTGATAGAATTTGTTAACCGAAAAGACAATAAACGAATTTTGTTTTCCGGGGTTTGACTTTGACCATCTATTTCATCAAAAAAAAAAATTTGTCAAAATCTCCTCTCTTTGATAAAATGTCATCTTCAGGCTCTAAAGAAAAATATAGAACGCATAAAAAACTTTATGCACATTAATAAAAAAATAAATGTCATATTCAGGCTCTAAGAAAAATAATAGGATTCATAAAAAGCTTCAGCACACTCATAAAAAAATGTCATTTTCAGGATCAAAAGTATGTTCTACTTTCCAATTCCAGTTTTGAGTTTTTTTTTTTTTGGGTAGATAGTTTCAACTTTGACTCGCAGATGAAGTGGAAGAGAAGGGAGGAAAATGGAGAAAGAAACAATGCTTTGGGAAGGATAAAATTTCCCCATAAAGACACAATGAGAAGTAATGATTTTTTTCATCTAGCAATTGCAATTTGCTTACAGAGAGATGTGAAATATGAATGTAAGAGAGAGAAAATAGAGTGGAAACTTTAATCACATCTATTCATAGTGTTGCCATGAATCCGACACAGTCGGGAAAAAACTCAGAGTTAGGAAGATATGCAGCAAATGCCAAGCCAATAATCTTTCTTGGTGCAAACGCTTAACTCCATTAAAATTGCAATAACGCATAATACAAAGTTGACAATTACATAAGTAATTTCTGCGGGACTCATCATTCGTCATATAGCTCTGCATGTAACAGCTTCTTCCTGTACCTTTTCTTGTTGGTTTTTCATACTGCCTGGCACCTGCTCATACTACATGGCGGTTACTCCAGCTTGGCTTCTTTCTTGGCCTCTTTCTGCTAAACCAAATAATTATTTTGAGAAACTAGAGTAAAAAAAACTTATAGACATGCAAACAATTGAGTCTCTTGATTTAATGTCATTAAATAAATAAAAAGATTTCATTGTAAACACATTTCTTTCACCTTTGACACCGACGAGCAAGGAATTCGCTACGAGCCACCTCCCAGGTCAAAACATTCTCATCCTGAGTTGTTTCATGTTCATTCTTAGTGGTTTTTTCTTGTTTTGGCTGATTCATACTAATCATAATGTCCCCTTCTATGGGTTCATGATCCCCGCACTCACTGAGTAATGAGAAACCTTATTACATACAAAAGGTAACATAATTCCAACCTACAAACACAATTATAATAATGTAAACAGAAGAAACATGAAGGAAACTTACGGCGTGAAGCAGAACTCAAGGAAGAACCAATCACGATCCTTGATATTCACAGGATGAATAGTTGACTGTATGGTCTTGATCATGGGTCTTCCTCCTTCTCCAACGACAATTTGAAATGTGGTGATACAAAGATATTGAACCTCGGGACGTGCTTCGCTATTGGGACTGCCAGTCATGACATGAAAAAAGTCATGGTTACCCAAATGAACTAAATACCCTGTCTTAAATTCACACAATGGCACTGGCGGACACGCGATTTCCAAGCCACACAATATAAACAGCGGGCTTAGGGAATATGTAATGTGACCATGTTCACCTTTGTCCATCTTAAAGGAGAATGCTATAATCTGCTCCACCATAAGTGCATGTACGGCATAGATAGTATCACCTACAACTACAGCCCTTCCTCGAAAAGGAGCATAAGATGCAAAAGTCACTTGACTCCATTGGTTTATTCTCTCATGAAAAGCAACGACATTGGGATTCAGGTCGGAGTCCCACAATGAAAACAAAATAACACCATAACAAACTGCATAACCAATTATTTCCATACGGGTCCCATCATCATGATAAAATGGAAAAGAAGGCATTCGCTCCCAACGGTTTTGAGTAGGATCATATCTCTCGAATGAGGGCTCCTTAATTGGTGGTAAGCACACTGGAGATGCAATATAGTAAAGCTTGTCATACGCAGACACAAGAGTTGCTAGTGGTTTAGATGTTATGTTAGGAGGAAGAGATGAATGATATGACCAAGTCTTTGGTTCAATACTATATCCTGATGGCACCCGAGAGTATCCCTCGAAAGGGTTATTATAACCGTTCTGTAGAAGGATGTAAAATTTGGAGCGGTTGGAAATCCTGGCACCCTGAACGTAAAAACCGTCATAAAACTCCTCCTCAAGTTCAACTACTGGGGGTTCATGAGTAACTCCTCCATGTTTGAATGTAACTTGATAGATTGAATCAGTGTGACGGCCATCGTAATAAGACATCAATAAATATACAGATCTTTCTTCCCCCTGATTTACCGTCGATGCATCCTCCACCATAGAAAAGCTAGACAAAAAAGAGAGAGATATATAGAACAAGTCAAGTTAATATTTTCAAACACCAACCAACCTAGAGAGATTTAATGAATGAAGCAAGGTCAAAGCTGCACTATCTACTTTAGTAAGCATATATGCATAGAAACAAATACAAGCAAAACAGTAAAACTGGCAATATATAAAAATAAATTTCTCCATTTTCCTACAAACTGAGTATGGAAGTGTAGGAGTAGATCATCATCATTAAATATTAGAGAGTAATAGGTCGATCATAGTTAAATGGAAAGTTCAATTCAATGTATAGAATATATGTATGCATGATCAGAATTGTAAAATATAACATCCGATTCCTCAGAAAATATAACACAGTTTTTGCAAGAAAACAACTACAGAAAAATAGATTAAGGCCGAGCTGGTAATCCAATTCAAATTCAAGAATACGTAACACATGTGAACTGACTGGTAACAAAGAGATACAAAACTCCTAGCATTAAAATAGCCACACACAAAAATAGTCCAAGCAAGAATCTTCGAATATAATTAAGGATGAATCCAAAAATTAAGAAGACAAGATGACATCCACTAAGCCATTATGCGCTGACCTTGGGTAAGGATTAAAGGGCTCACGGTCGGGAACAGTGAAATTTGGAGTCTTCTTCCTTTCGGATTGAAAGTTGATAGCATTACTGGGGCGTATAAGGCGAAGCTCCTCCAGTATTGATTTCTGCGAATCGAGCTGGGCCGATAGCTGGGCGGATAGCTGGGCGGATAGCTGTGCAGAAAGCTGGGCGGAAAGCACCTCCAATAACTTGGTCAAGGCACGGTATTGAGCAGTGGTGAGTTCAGCGGCGGCAGAAGACATCGTAGGCCGGGGACGTGGCTCCAGTATTGATGTTTGCAATTCGAACTTTTGGGTTTTCTCTATTACATTGCCCAGAGATTTCTCCATATCCTGTAACTTCCCCTGGAGATCAACTTGGCTGGAGGTGAGATCAGCGGCGGCGGCGGAAGGTTGAGATTTTTTCGGATCCCCCATGATACCAGATGATAGGGCCTTCGCTATTGAGAATGCAAATTGAGGCACAAGGAATTTAGGGTTTGGGGATGCCGCTGTAGAGGGGAGTTTTATTATGCATGGTTGGGGGTGTGATATGAGGAAAGTTTCGTTATGCCTGGTTGGGGGTGTGATATGAGGAAAGTTTCCAACTCGTGTAAAAATTCCAGAGGCTGTTATTCTTTTTTCTTTTCTTTTTGTAATAATATAAAATAACTAGTTATTTATTAAACCGTACAACTCATAAAATATCCCTTTAAAATTTCGTGTTTTGTTACTTGTTTTATGATGCAATGTTTTTGGTTACCTATTTCATCATGCAATGTTCCTTATTATCCGTTGTTAGCAACATTCTCTCTAACTTTCTTTTTTGGACATTCTCTCTTTTCTTTAGGACATGTGACACTTTTTTTTATTCTTAAAATAATATCATTAATACATAAAATAATTTAATTTTTATTTTTTAAATTTACCCATATTAAATATGGGCCACTAAATATTGCCAAATGCTTTTGAATTGCTGCGCAAAGAGTTCATCTTTCTCAACTTCCAGATGACTGGCATAGTTGGCAACTAGAAGAGTGTACAAGGTGCCTTATCGGACTCTATACGTTGACAACAAAGATGCCTTCGACATTCTTGCATCTCTAGGTTATTTTGACGTGTAAGGGAGCTGGGAAGAGGAAAAGTCATAATTTGTTAATGTGTTTATTAATGAAGGGTAAATTTGAAAAATAAAAATTAGCTTGTTTGTTCTATTAATGACATTTTTTAAGGGTAAAAAAAAGTGTCACATGTCATGAGAAAAATGAAGAAGGCCCAAAAAAGAATATTGCTAGCATTCCCCTTATTCGGGTTTGTTACTCGTTTTTATGATATTATGCATTCTCCATAATAATTAAAGAGTAACTTCCCCTAAATTTGAGGATATGTGAGATCCTCCTTAATAAAAGCCCTTGGATTAATCCAACTACACACATAATTATCCAGTCCTGCTAAATATAGGGACATGTGAGGTCCTCTTTAATAAAAGCCTTTTGATTAATCCAATGGCACATATAATTTGTACTCTTAACTCTCGCTCATGTTATCTGTTTTACTCAAATAAATCTTTTAATTTAACCAGCCAAAAATAAAAATAAAAAAAATATTAGGGGTGTATAGACAAAAACAAAACTTAACCAGCCAAATTAATCCTTAGCTAAAGATAACCTAATTAACAAAATTTCTAACTATTTCGCTTGACAAAAACAAAAGCTTCGGAAAGAAAAACAGAAAGTTTGCATAGACAGATGTGAACTGTTGACAATAGAAAAAGAAGATTAATCTGTATATATCAAAGCGTAATCTGTATATACCAGATTCGAATAATTTTGTTAATAATCTATCCTTAAATTGTATTTAGAGAAAAGTTCATATGATGATTCGGCTTTCTCTACTTAAAAACTTTGGCTAACTATTTAAAAATCTGGGTGCAAGTCTTTTTTCCTTAATTTATTTACATAAAATCATCTGAAATGCGACCATGATGTGAAAAAAAAATTGTGCAAAGAAGAAACAAGATCTATTATGAAAAATTAATGTCCATTTATCCGCAGTACAAAGAATCTCAATTCATTTTGACAATTAAATTTTTTTGATTCTGTCAACAAATTTTGGTAACTTTAAAATATCTTCTAATATACAAATTTTGGCAATTTTATTTTTTTCTTTTTATTATTATTTTAAATCTTTTCTTTTTGTTGGGTCAAATATTGTTGTAAATCATTGAATTGGGTTTCTTTGTAGCATTTATTTCTATCTTTTAGGTCAAAAACTCCAATTAAATTTAAATATTATAAGAATTATTTTCCAGTTCGACACATCACCAAACATATGTATTCACTATTTTTACAATCCACTTTCTTAGTCTGACCCAGCACCAAACATAGGGGTCGTTTGGCACGACGGACTGTCATGGACTGGACTAAATCCTCAGACTATCTCGGATTATCTCGGATTAAGTACTGACCTACATTTGGTGTTGCGTCGGACTAAGAAGCTGGATTGTAAAAATAGTAAAGACCTATGTTTGGTGCTGTGTCGAACTAAAAAAAAAATATTTTATATTTAAAAATAATAATTTTTAAATAATTAAATGTAATTTTTTTTGTTATTAGAATTACCAAATTGACATATACATTTCTTTTCCTCCAAACCAAATTGGCATGTACATTTCATATATGCAAAAGTTAGAAATACCACAATCAATAATTGGAATCTACAAAGAAAACATAACTTTGTTTCAAAGCATGACTCTTCTCTAGTACATCACATAACCTTAAAAACAAAAGGAGAAATAAAATCAACAAACAAATTGATAAATGGACTACAATACCACAATTAATACATTTGAAGGCCAAGTCATTCCTCCAAGCAGTCCATTCATCCGATGCTCCAATGGTGCCAATCATATCACCTTCTATCACATTTTCCATCTCTTCAGTTTCATTTATTTCATGCTCTAGTGGATCCCTAGACATTTCCCTCTTAATGAGATTATGTAAAAGACAACAAGCCATAATTATTCGAAATTGTGTCTTTATTGGATAAAAAGATGGACTCCTTAGTATGCCCCATCTAGCTTTTAGCAACCCATTGCATTTTCTGTCTTGGGTAAGATGTTTGGTGAGGCTGGGGACTATGATGGCATTAGGTATGTCTTGCAGGAAATGACTGCTCTTGGTGTGCAGCCTAATTTGGTTATGTACAATACTTTGTTAGAGGCAATAGGCAAGGCTGGAAAGCCTGGTTTAGCAAGAAGCTTATTTGAAAAAATGGTGGGATCCGGGCCGAAACCAAATGAGAAAACATAGGACGCAAATTGCTCTGTCAAATGACAGATACAATCAATCACGAGCAATTGCAAACTCCAAAACTACAAATCTTTCTCCACCAAAAAAAAAAGAAAAAAAGAGCATGACTTTGCTTTGACATGGCCAAAGAAAAAAGAAGAAAACCAAAGAGGCCTCTAGCTTCGGTTTTAATGAAGGCGATTGGAGGTTGATGATTATGACAATAATCATTGAATTCAATGGCTTTCTCAAGACTGATGTCAATGAATACAACAGCCTACAACAACAGAAAATAAGTATATGCCTGTACAAACCCAAATAAAACTACCACACTAGAAAAAATATACTCGTGAATTTTAAATCCTTCTGCAAAATAGATAATTACTTACGGGATTCAAAATTTTGAATATCTAACACTTGTTTGATAACTAGAACATAAATTGCAATTTCTACAGAGCTAATACAACCATTTGTAATAGATATTTAGGAAAATCTTCAAAGCTAGATTACTTTAAAATGCTACCAACAGAAGCAAAAATAGTTTACTATCAAAACCCAACAAAAGCAGGGTATTGAAACCAACAGGCAGAGGATAAATAGATGCAGTACAAATTGAATCACCAGATCACCAACCAAGAAAAAAAAAAAATTGGCAAACTCCAAAACTACAAATCTTCCTATGTGTAATCTTTTAGCACTAAATTACCAACAAAGAAAAACTGAACCACAAGGATGCATCATCCCACGTGAACCAGTAAGTTCAATAAACTCAGGATTCATGCCAATTTTCTCCCCTAAACCCTTCTGCCCAGAGACAGATCCACAGATGAGCAAGTGTGGTCAAGTGACCCCTGCAACTCTAGAATCTACCATTAGAAGTGAGAAAATTGACTCCTGCAAACTGCTCGACGAAAGTCCCCAAAGAGCTGCGCTCTTCTCCCCAGTGCACAATGCTCTTATCGACCTCGCAATCTGATGCTCATTGAAATTTAACATTGACTGCCTTGGTTCTTTTGCTTTCAGTTTCGTCAATTCTTCATTATTTTTCAATGTAGTTTGATGGCTATCTGTGATTTGCTCACTAATATGAGATTTCAGTTTAGCTTAGAAAAAAAAAAAAAAAAGGCTTCTTTTTATTTTAACTTTGAAAAAGTATGGATATTTGACAAAAGTGAATATGACTGCTTGGTGGGACTGATATTTGATGCTTCATTTTGTATTTGGTTGATTAAATATTGATGGAAATATAAATTTAAGATCTTGAAGTATTGGGCTTGGGGAAAATTAAGGCATTCCCAGCTATTTGGTTTGCCTTGACTGACATAGATTTTTTAAGAAACGAAACAACAGAGAGGCTCAATTAGTTTTTTTATATGAATTTTCGGTTAGCTTTTCTCCATTAATGGTTGAGTGATAGCTTAAAGTATCTTCAATAGATTCCCTATCCTCTCATCCCTAGCTACTTTGGCTAAAAAGAAGGAAAATCCTCTTTCCAGCAGACTCCTACTTGTTTATATTGAGAAAGATGTGTTCGCTTGTATTGATAATGAAACTATAATGGGACATCTTTAGAAAATGAAAACTCGTCGTGGACAGTTGTAATGTGATTTTTTTTATTAATTATAAATTATAAATTTTCGTTTCATTTTTATAGGTTTATTTTTTTATATAATTTTTTTACCGTGTTAAATGTTGACCCCTGTAAGGAAAATTCCTGGATCCGTCCCTGATTCTGCCATTGGGACCCATAAAAAACTTCATGCATATTAATAATAATAATAAAATGTTATATTCACGCTCTAAGAAAAATAATAGGATCCATAAAAAGCTTCATTCACACTCATAAAAAGTGTCATCTTCAGGATCAAAAGTTCGTTCTACTTTCTTGTTTTCAGTTTTGAGTTAATTTTTTTGGTAGGTAGTTTCAAGTTTGACTTGCAGATGAAGAGGAATAGAAGGGAGGAAAATGGAGAAAGAAACAATGCTTTGGGAAGGAAAAATTTACCCCTAAAGACACAACGAGAAAAAAAAATTTCATCTAGCAATTGCAGAGAGAGAGAAAATATAAATAGAGTGGAAATATATTTAAGAGAGAGAAAATAGAGTGGAAATTTTAATTAAAGATTATTTTCAGTACATAATGATTTTAAAAGAATTAGAATTAATTTGTCATGTGATATTTAATCACATCTATTCATAGTGTCAAAACTGTATTAAAATTTGTGTAAAAAACATAGTTTTCACGGCTCCTGGAAAAAGCTGGCACTGAGTTAGGAAGATATGCAGCAAATGCCAAGCCAATAATCTTGATATAAATGCTTAACTATATGAAAATTACAATAACCCATAATCCAAAATTGACAATTACATAAGTAATTTCTGCGGAACTCATCATTCGTCGTACAGCTCTGCATGCAACAGCTTCTTACATTACAGGTTTTCTTTTTCTTATCTTCCTGGGCTTTTTCTTGTTGGTTTTTTCATGCTGCCTGGCACCTACTCATACTACATGGCGGTTACTCCAGCTTGGCTTCTTTCTTGGCCTCTTTCTGCAAAACCAAATAATTATTTCGAGAAACTAGACTCAAAGACTAAAAAACACTTATAGACATCAAACAATTGACTCTCTTGATTTAATGTCATTAAATAAATAAAAAGATTTCATTGTAAACACATTTCTTTCACCTTTGACACCGGCGAGCAAGAAACTCGCTACGAGCCACCTCCCACGTCAAGACATTCTCATCCTTAGTTGGTTCATGTTCATTCAGAGTGATTTCTTCTTGTTTTGGCTGATTCATACTAGTCATAATGTCCCCTTCTATAGGTTCATGATCCCCGCACTCACTGAGTAATGAGAAACCTTGTTACATACAAAAGGTAACATAATTCCAACATACAAACACAATTATAATAATGTAGTGAAAGAAACTTACGGCGTGAAGCAGAACTCAAGAAAGAACCAATCACGGCCTTTGATATTCACAGGATGAATAGTTGACTGTATGGTCTTGATCATGGGTCTTCCTCCTTCTCCAACAACAATTTGAAACGTGGTGATACAAAGATATTGAACTTCAGGACGTGGTTCGCTATTGGGACTACCAGTCATGACATGAAAAAAGTCATGGTTACCCAAATGAACTAAATACCCTGTCTTAAGCTCACAAAATGGCACTGGCGGACACGCGATTTCCAATCCACGCAATGTAAACAGTGGGCTTAGGGAATATGTAATGCAACCATGTTCACCTTTGTCCATCTTGAAGGAGAATGCTATAATATGCTCCACCATAAGCGCATGTACGGCATAGATAGTGTCACCTACAACCACGGCCCTCCCTCGAAATGGGGCATAGGAAGCAAAAGTCACTTGACTCCATTGGTTTATACTCTCATGAAAAGCAACAACATTCGGATTTAGGTCGGAGTCCCACAATGAAAACAAAATAACGCCATAACAAACGGCATAACCAATTATTTCCATACGGATCCCATCATCATGATAAAATGGAAAAGAAGGCATTCGCTCCCAAAGGTTTTGGGCGGGATCATATCTCTCAAAGGAGGGCTCCTTAATTGGTGGTAAGCACACTGGAGACGCAATATAGTAGAGCTTGTCATACGCAGATACAAGAGTTGCTAGTGGTTTAGATGTTATGTTAGGAGGAAGAGATGAATGATATGACCACTTCTTCGTTTCAATACTATATCCTGATGGCACCTGCTTTAAAGGGTCATTATAACCGTTTTGTAGAAGGATGTATAATTGGGAGCGGTTGGTAATCCTGGCACCCTGGATGTAAAAACCGTCATAAAACTCTTGGTCAAGTTCAACTACTGGGGGTTCATGGGTGACTCCTCCATGTTTGAATGTAACTTGATAGATTGAATCAGTGTATCGGCTATCATAATAAGACATCAATAAATATACAGATCTATCTTCCTCCTGATCTACCATCGATGCATCCTCCACCATAGAAAAGCTGGACAAAAAAGAGAGAGATATATAGAACAAGTCAAGTTAATATTTTCAAACACCAACCAGCCTAGAGAGATTTAATGAATGAAGCAAGGTCAAAGCTGCACTATCTACTTTAGTAAGCATATATGCATAGAAACAAATACAAGCAAAACAGTAAAACTGGCAATATATAAAAATAAATTTCTCCATTTTCCTACAAACTGAGTATGGAAGTGTAGGAGTAGATCATCATCATTAAATATTAGAGAGTAATAGGTCGATCATAGTTAAATGGAAAGTTCAATTCAATGTATAGAATATATGTATGCATGATCAGAATTGTAAAATATAACATCCGATTCCTCAGAAAATATAACACAGTTTTTGCAAGAAAACAACTACAGAAAAATAGATTAAGGCCGAGCTGGTAATCCAATTCAAATTCAAGAATACGTAACACATGTGAACTGACTGGTAACAAAGAGATACAAAACTCCTAGCATTAAAATAGCCACACACAAAAATAGTCCAAGCAAGAATCTTCGAATATAATTAAGGATGAATCCAAAAATTAAGAAGACAAGATGACATCCACTAAGCCATTATGCGCTGACCTTGGGTAAGGATTAAAGGGCTCACGGTCGGGAACAGTGAAATTTGGAGTCTTCTTCCTTTCGGATTGAAAGTTGATAGCATTACTGGGGCGTATAAGGCGAAGCTCCTCCAGTATTGATTTCTGCGAATCGAGCTGGGCCGATAGCTGGGCGGATAGCTGGGCGGATAGCTGTGCAGAAAGCTGGGCGGAAAGCACCTCCAATAACTTGGTCAAGGCACGGTATTGAGCAGTGGTGAGTTCAGCGGCGGCAGAAGACATCGTAGGCCGGGGACGTGGCTCCAGTATTGATGTTTGCAATTCGAACTTTTGGGTTTTCTCTATTACATTGCCCAGAGATTTCTCCATATCCTGTAACTTCCCCTGGAGATCAACTTGGCTGGAGGTGAGATCAGCGGCGGCGGCGGAAGGTTGAGATTTTTTCGGATCCCCCATGATACCAGATGATAGGGCCTTCGCTATTGAGAATGCAAATTGAGGCACAAGGAATTTAGGGTTTGGGGATGCCGCTGTAGAGGGGAGTTTTATTATGCATGGTTGGGGGTGTGATATGAGGAAAGTTTCGTTATGCCTGGTTGGGGGTGTGATATGAGGAAAGTTTCCAACTCGTGTAAAAATTCCAGAGGCTGTTATTCTTTTTTCTTTTCTTTTTGTAATAATATAAAATAACTAGTTATTTATTAAACCGTACAACTCATAAAATATCCCTTTAAAATTTCGTGTTTTGTTACTTGTTTTATGATGCAATGTTTTTGGTTACCTATTTCATCATGCAATGTTCCTTATTATCCGTTGTTAGCAACATTCTCTCTAACTTTCTTTTTTGGACATTCTCTCTTTTCTTTAGGACATGTGACACTTTTTTTTATTCTTAAAATAATATCATTAATACATAAAATAATTTAATTTTTATTTTTTAAATTTACCCATATTAAATATGGGCCACTAAATATTGCCAAATGCTTTTGAATTGCTGCGCAAAGAGTTCATCTTTCTCAACTTCCAGATGACTGGCATAGTTGGCAACTAGAAGAGTGTACAAGGTGCCTTATCGGACTCTATACGTTGACAACAAAGATGCCTCCGACATTCTTGCATCTCTAGGTTATTTTGACGTGTAAGGGAGCTGGGAAGAGGAAAAGTCATAATTTGTTAATGTGTTTATTAATGAAGGGTAAATTTGAAAAATAAAAATTAGCTTGTTTGTTCTATTAATGACATTGTTTTAAGGGTAAAAAAAAGTGTCACATGATCATGAGAAAAATGAAGAAGGCCCAAAAAAGAATATTGCTAACATTCCCCTTATTCGGGTTTGTTACTCCTTTTTATGATATTATGCATTCTCCACAATAATTAAAGATTAACTTCCCCTAAATTTGAGGATATGTGAGATCCTCTGAAAGGACCCGCCCCGAATTTTTCCAAAACCCGGGACGAACCCTTTGAAATTCCTGACATCACCCCGATGCCGGGCCCACTTACTAAAGACCGATACTTTCTGCCGAAATTTCGGCAGAGTCTCCCCTATAAATTGGACATTTCCCAAAATTTATACCTGCATAAAAACACAATTTATATTCCCAACTGGCAGCATGAACAATATAAATTCATGCAATTTACATAAATGGCCTTCGGCCTTCCAAAAATTCTCAACCAACTACCAAACGATTCAAATACAAATTAAGACTAACATTTAGTCTGCGGCTGCACCTAATAACCTTAGGCTGCCTACGTACCCTCCTTGAGGGATCAAGCCACACGTAGTTCTCCCGTAAAACCTAATTCCACACTTAGGTGATACCTCATTTCATTTCTCTGTATTCCACCTAATCTCCCCATACGCCGGTACAACCAACGCCACGTATGGGGTCTGTCAACACGCCGGATAACCTACGCCACGTGCGACCATGCCATACTATCACATATCTCCCCATACGCCGTTACAACCAACGCCACGTATGGGGTCTGTCTCAACGCCGGATAACCTACGCCACGTGAGACCTACCCGTCATATCACATAACTCCCCATACGCCGGTACCACCAACGCCACGTATGGGGTCTGTCCCAACGCCGGATAACCTACGCCAC
Organism: Prunus dulcis; assembly: GCF_902201215.1. NCBI lineage: Eukaryota > Viridiplantae > Streptophyta > Magnoliopsida > Rosales > Rosaceae > Prunus > Prunus dulcis. The sequence continues at coordinate 15,570,436 of NC_047654.1, read as the reverse complement.
GCGGGACCTCAACACAATATCTCACAACCTCTCCATACGCCGGTACAACCAACGCCACGTATGGGGCCTGTCTCAACGCCGGATAACCTACGCCACGTGAGACCTACACGTCATATCACATAACTCACCATACGCCGGTACAACCAACGCCACGTATGGGGCCTGTCCCAACGCCGGATAACCTACGCCACGTGGGACCTAACTTTCACTTGGTGGTACTCGTAGTGAATCCAAAATCCGGGGAGGTACTTAAGGTAGTGCGTATAGCACTCCAAACTGACATTCTAGACTCTTTGTACTCTTGTACAAACTTACTATAATTATAATAATAAATATTAATTCTAATATTGTGTAACCCTTCACAAGAGTCTAGCACCCGATAATCCCCCTAGAAAGGTGAGATTACTCCGGAAGAATCACGGTCAATCAAGGGTCAAACTACCCTAACCCTGGTCAAACGGGCCCACGGGGACCACAACCTCCAAACTCCGATCCGAAAGTTCCTATGGGTTCTATAAGGTATAGGACACTTGTCCTGCAAGTTTGGTTCAGATCGGACGGTCGGATTGCTCACGATCGCACGATCTGACAATTAATATAAAATATAAACTTTAAATTATTGAATCGGAACATCCGGGGCTCCGATTCACGATCCGTGAATTCCTACACGATCCTAGAATTACCCAGATTAACATATATTAAATTTGGGACCATCCAACGGTCCCAACCTATCGAACCCGGATAACGCCCGATAGGCGATATCCGTTCGATAGTCAAACGACTTCCGAATTGAGATCCGCGAAATCCTACGCGCTCGTGACGGCACGAGGACCTCAAAACTGCCCAGATACACGCCGCCGCCCTCGCCCACGCGCCGCCACACGCGCGGGCAGACCGGTGTCCAAAGCGATTACGGTCCATCGAAAAATCTTGGAACCGAGACTCCAAACTCCTACCCTAGGTAAAACACCCTATTTGGAGTCACTTTTGTTCTTGGACAACCCCCAAAAAGTGGCCGGAAACGGCCGATTACAGCGGCCGAAGTTCGGCCAAATTTCAATTCGAAATTCGAATTGTCTACTCTACAAATCGATCAATTCCTACCCAACCATCAGCTAGAACATGCAGAGGGGATGAATTTCCATACCTTGATTGCCAGAAATGGCGGCCGGAGGAGGGAGATCGGAGCCGGCGAAGTTTCGGGCGAAAATCGCCATTTTCCGGCGGCTGGAGCGGCGGCCGATGTCGGGGGAGGGCTGGGTCGTGACGCCGCGGCCGAGCCGGTCCTTTTGGCACCGGTCCCGACCGCAGCCGCGGCCGGTGGCCGGAGATACGAGGAGAGAGAGAGAGAGGGCCGACGGCAGAGAGAGAGAGATCGCGGGAGAGAGAGAGAGAGAGAGAGAGAGAGAGAGAGAGAGAGAGAGAGAGAAAACCAGATTTTTATAAAAAATCCCATTTCAAAATATTTACGGTTGTGCCACTGGGTTTCTTTTGACCATATCTCTCTCATTACAACTCCGATTCGAGCCCACTACGTGTCTATGAACTCGTCTCAGCACGACCTATCCAAAAATACAAGTCACGGTCCCAAACTCTCTCCGGCTAAAAATATGACTAAAATACCCTTAAATAATTAAATAATTAAATAAGGGTTAAATTTGGGGAAATTTGGGGTCGGGGTGTTACATCCTCCTTAATAAAAGCCCTTGGATTAATCCAACTACACACATAATTATCCAGTCCTGCTAAATATGGGGACATGTGAGGTCCTCTTTAATAAAAGCCTTTTGATTAATCCAATGGCGCATATAATTTGTACTCTTAACTCTCGCTCATGTTATCTGTTTTACCCAAATAAATCTTTTAATTTAACCAGCCAAAAAAATATATATATATTAGGGGTGCATAGACAAAAACAAAACTTAACCAGCCAAATTAATCCTTAGATAAAGATAACCTAATTAACAAAATTTCTAACTATTTCGCTTGACAAAAACAAAAGCTTCGGAAAGAAAAACAGAAAGTTTGCATAGACAGATGTGAACTGTTGACAATAGAAAAAGAAGATTATCTGTATATATCAAAGCGTAATCTGTATATACCAGATTCGAATAATTTTGTTGATAATCTATCCTTAAATTGTATTTAGAGAAAAGTTCATATGATGATTCGGCTTTCTCTACTTAAAAACTTTGGCTAACTATTTAAAAATCTGGGTGCAAGTCTTTTTTCCTTAATTTATTTGCATAAAATCATTTGAAATGCGACCATGATGTGAAAAAAAAATTGTGCAAAGAAGAAACAAGATCTATTATGAAAAATTAATGTCCATTTATCCGCAGTACAAAGAATCTCAATTCATTTTGACATTTGAATTTTTTTTATTCTATCAACAAATTTTGGTACCTTTAAAATATCTTCTATTATACAATATCAACTAGTCTTTCCATGCGGAGAAAAAATTTAGTTACAACGGGAATAACACTATTTTGCTATCGCTGATCAATTATACTATGTCATGTGGAAGTGTTATCATGCGTGTCACAACATTATTGATCAGGGATACCAAAATAGTGCTTTCATGTTTCATGGAAGTCTTTCTCATCTACACGAGCTTTTGTCACATTTTGAGCCTTAAATTTCTATCTATTTGATCAGATATGCAAAATAACGAATTTTCTACAAATCTTCTAGATCACATATCTTGGCAAGAAATTGACAAAAGTTATTGCAATTTTTGGTACAAATAGATTATAGTTGACCCTAATATTTTGCTATTTAATTGGTAAGTAGACCTTTTGTGATTGTTTCTGATTGAGGGTGTAATTATTGCATCGTTCAAAGATCCGAAAACAAAGTTTTCAATCAACCATTCTCAGACATTGAATTAGTATACATTAATTTGATTTTACTGTAATTATGGAATTGGATGCTTAATTAGTACTAGCCTCTTCACACGTGCTTCCGCACTTGCAAGAGGCTTTTTTTTTTTTTTTTAAATTAAATTTATTTTAGAATTAGAAAAAGATAATGGGTAGTTGTGCTCCATAAAAATAGAATCCGTTAACTTATTTTTCGTTTAATTTTAATTTTTTTAAATGAAAAAGTGTGAATTTATCATATTATCTTCATTTAATTAATAATTTCAATTCTTAATGTTTGCATTAACCAAGGGCATTTTCTGTTATTTTGAACGTTTTACCATTTTCTGCCTCTTGCTTTATATATATATATACAAAGTTTTTTCTTGGATGACCTTTAATTATGTAACACGCCTCCTATATGAATCAAGCACAAGACATTGAACAACTTTTATTGATCTCTTTAGCCCAAAACACTAGACAAGACGACGACCCCATTCTCTTCCCAATACCAGGTACGTACGTAGGTCAAACTCTTCCCAACATCAGTTTGAACGGTTCTTTCTTATTCAAATTGGTTTCAGTTGTGTTTTGTATTTGAGTTTTAAACTCTCCACGATTTGCTCATGCTGTTAGCTTGTTTATAGGAGCATAACTCTACATTTGATTTGTAATCATCATTTTCTATATTCTAGTTGGCTGCTACAAGTTCTGAGTTTGAAGGAGGTTGTACTGAGAGAATGAACTAGAGAATGACAGATGGATTTAGATTTAGCAATGTTCCAGACGAAGTTGCCCATCTTATTCTTTCCTTCCTCGCCATAACAGACCTCACTGTTTCGGCTGCGTGTCGAAAAGATGCAGAGAGCTTCCTCTCTCAGATTCATCATTGGATTTTGATCTATCTGCCAGTGACTACACTTTTGCATCCACTTGCGAAAAGCGGATACAGTTGTTGAATTATTTGGACAGTTTCTTGAGCCGTCATGGGAATAATAAGATACAGCGCTTTCGTGTTTGTTTGGAGTGTCATTGCCTGGAGAAGAAGATCAAATGGATGGTTGATAAGACACGAAGCTTTCGCGTTCGAAGAGAAGCATGCGAGTGTAGGAAGGAGTATTCTCGGATTGTGAGATGGGTGGAAATTGCAGTAAGGAGTGGAGTTGAAGTGCTTCATCTTGAAATCTTTATAGATGAAAGAAAAGCAATGTGGCCAGGATCCCTTGGTTCCGTCCTGCGTCTTTCTATGTGGATCTTTGAAGACTCTAGAGTTGGACTTTGGCATGAATTATCCCAAAGTTCTTAAGAAGCCCTCCTCCTCCAGTTTTTCCTCCAATCTCCAACGCCTGGACTTGCGAAACGTTGAGATAGACGAAGGGTTTTTCGAATGGATGTCATCATCCTGCAAATGCCTGAAGGAATTAAGTCTTGACAACTGCAGGGCAGAAAGTATCACCATCCAGAGCTCCTCCTTGGAATCATTTAGGTACATATACGACGATGATTACCTCTCCGATTTCGACATTATTGCTCCAAATCTCAAGTGTGTGGCATGGAAGGCCAATATGTTTGTGTTCCAAAATGTGGAGAAATGTACTCACTTAGAAAAAGTTGAGCTGCTTCTGCAACCTCAGAAACATGATGCTCTGGTCTTGTTTGAGGTTCTTCGGTGTATAAGCACGGTCAAACATCTTACTCTAAACCACGAGACAACCAGGGTAAATGTTGCATGTAGTTATTTCTTACCATATTCTTACAGGGTTTTTTTGGGTTTCTTCCTTGTTCTATTAACGTTGTGTGTTTATAACTTGCAGGTTCTGTTTGAGGGAGGTTCCATGCCAGCATTAGAGAATGTTTCTTATTTATGCTTGCATATTTATTGCTTGTGTGATATCCTTGTCCCGGCCATGGCCTCTCTTTTTAGAGGAATCCCTAATTTGACTACTTTGGCCATAACTTCAATTTGGCCGGATCTTGATGTAAGCGAGAAAAACTTAGTGTCCTATATTTATATTTCATTGGAAAATTGTTAATCGTTTGTTCTTGCCTTTGTAGAATTGTTCCGAGTTTGATACGAGATATTGGAAATAGCTAAACCTTGATTTTGTTCATAAGCTTGAGGAGGTAGACATTCATATGCTAATTGGATCTAATGCTGTTGAGTTTGCAAGATATGTCCTCGAGCATGCTCAAAAACTGAAGAAAATGAGGATTGTTCATACGGCAGAGCAATCTAAAGTTCTACGGAGGGTGAATGAGAGCAAGAAGATTTCCGATGCCACACTTGTGTTTGAAGAAGCTGAAGAATAAACTTTCAAAAATTCAGATGAGTGGGTGCTGCTACTGCCCTAGTTTGTTTATCTTCATCTAGCTAGCCCATCATTTTGATGTTCAAGTTCAACTCTTTTTCTGCAAGGAAGAGCATAATTTTTCCTCGAACATTGGTTTAAACTTTCTGAGAGCCTTGACTTGAGGCACCATATGTTAAATCCCTAGACGTGCGATTGTATCGACATTTTTGGTTGTTTACATCCACCTTTTATTTTTTTACATGGTTTAATTTATATTCCAACACGAGCTCGATTGCCTTTGGGCTCCCAAACTTAATAGTGTACAGGCAGCATGCCTACAATCTGATTAATTTACAATAATGCCCATGAATTCGAATGTTGGCAGCAGTGTTTGCTCTCATACGATGTCGTTTTCACAAAAGCTATCACCAAGGAAGATGGCAAAATTAGAAAAAGGGCTATGATGTTCATGTGTGATCATCACAGAGCATAAAGTCGCATGCTATGTTTTGAATTATAAACAGAAATTTGGATTTTGCTTTATAAAGCGTGGCCAAGGTTAAGAACCTTTTTCTTAAAATATAAAAAGTAAATAGGTGTAACACAAACTAACTATTTTCTCAAAATGAGTTAAGAAATTTGACCAAAGTTTTCACCTTCAGTTTGAGGATATATCTGGGGAACTGTTCATGCCTTCAACCAATGCGCTTGCAACTGGTCTTTAAAACATGAGCCAAGGATTTGGTATTTTTTAACTTGAAACCTCCAAAAACAAAAACCCAGCAGTGAGCACCCACTAATCAGAATCAGAACCTGATAGTGACCATTGATAAGAATCTTTGGGTTCCATATCAGTGATGGAAGGAGGAAGGTGTTCATTAGTCGCTCTTCGAGGCCGGTCTCTCCTTGGTCTACCTGCTTCCTGTAAGATGCAGATTAAAGTTAACACATCACTCAAGGACTAAAAGTTGAAGCAAAGGATAGCTAAATTGGTCTGTTCTTATTTCTTTTCTTCTTCTTCTTATGTTCACCTTGGAATTTGGTTGACTTGGTTGACTTGGTTGATTCGACACTGGAGTTGCTTGGCTCCTCCGAAGCCAGATGGTACCAAAAGACATCAATGCCGCCAGAAGCAAAATCGGACCAATCCTTGGATCTCCTCCGATGCGATCATAGAATCCACGTAAAATGCGACGGATGCTCTGCTTGATCGTATTTGTTGAAGGAATGCTTTGGACACCCGCGGACCATATTGGCTCTGAACTCTCAGGAACCAGATGAGGAGTTCTTGTTCTCTGCATTGCAAACAGACTTTAAATGTAAGGGTACAGAAGAGGAGCGCTCAAAAGGTGCAGAGAATCTGACACTTGAAAATCAGACAATGGGACTAGTCAGTCTTGAATGGTGCTTAGAACCATCTAATTCCCTAGAAAGACTGGGTTGTGTAAACAGGCAAAGAACATTTACATAATGAGGAAGATCTCTGGAGTCTCCATCCTTGATTATTTGCGAGATCCATTTCATAATCTGCAGAAGAAGAAGAAGAAAAAGTGAAAACGAAGCAACCAACTAAGAACATATGAGTTGAGGCATTAATTGTAGTTTAAAGCATTATTCAAAGTCAAGAAATTCTCAAAACATAGAGTTAGATACCTCCGGAATTTCATCTGAACCATTGTACTTTGCCACAAGCTGTGATGCTGGATCTAATTCCTGATCTTGTACTGCATCCCATATGCTTTTCGGCTTTTGCTCGGGTTTGTCACCCTCTTCTGTCACATTCCTTTTGTAGCGCACGATATATAACTGAGGTACATCAGTCATATCTGTCCTTTCTCCACAAGTTTCATGGCTGGTTTCAGATTGGAGGAAGAAGAGACAATATTTCTGAAACAGAATATCAGCTCTTCTGAGGAATATGGTGTAGAAAACAAGCATATCCATTCAAATGTGTCAAATTAATACAATTTTCCTTTACCCCCATATGGATACACAATGATGTACCAAATCTGCCATTGAGAGAGAAATTTATCATAAAATTTGGTGGTCAACAACTACCCTTGGATCAAAACCTAATGGTTGGCATTAATTCTGATAATGCAAAGCACTTCCTTGGGATTGAAACCAACTTTGAATGACAACCTTTGGATTTTGATCTAATGGTTGATGGCCAAGTGAACAAAACTCGGCCATAATATTGCTCCTTGAACCAAACTGGTTCTAAGTTCACCATGCTGTAGAAATTTTTGATGTCTTTAAATTTACCACTACATAGTAACATACAGAGTAGATTGCAGAATCGATATTGTTTCCGGGTGCATGCATGATGAAATAACACTTAAAAAGACACGCAAATGTTCACCTTTTGGGCTTCTCCATCAAGCCAAGCAAATGTCAGTCGTTTGCTTTTAAGTGCACCTGCTGCTGGTGCTATAGATTGCTCTTCATCAGCTGATCTTGACTCAACTTCATTCGATAAGATTTCTTCAACCCTATGCATGGTCTATCAAACTTATGTCATTCGCATCAATTGCTAAATTTGAAAAATATGAATGCTAGATGGCTCATATAAATCATAAATTCATTCTCTGAACGCGGACTGAGCGCAATGTTGTGGACCAAAATGACAAGAAAGGCACTTACTCCACGCATGGTACTGAGTTCTGGGCTATGCCTTCCTGCTATAACAGCACAGTACCAAGTAACGGTATGGTGTCCAGCACGGGAATAGCCTCGAGGATCACAACCCAATTCCATGGATGTCGTACTCCTCAACTGTGGAAGCCCTGAAAGAACAAACTGTCAGAAATAAAAAAGGAGCTCCCCCTGATTCACCAAGGTGTACCCCACTACAGAAAGAAAAAAAAGATGAAGAATGGTGTAAGAAAACAGTACCTTGCTGTTTATTCTGTTCCATGATCTTTAAGAACCATGAATTGTTAACAGATCCTGCATTAAAAATATACAGCTTTGCTTATCACACAAGTTTATTAAGTTGTTCTTGAGGACTGAAGTTAAGAGAGAAACGTGCCATGGTACACAACAGGTTTGACACCAGGATCTTTCAGAAACACTATAGCAGGTGCAGATTCCACCTCAAACCTGTTGTCAATAAAAAAAATTCCTCTGAAATCAAAGCTGCATACTTTATTGTATCCATTTTTTAATAACAGCATAGTTTCAAAAGGTTTCATTTCACAGTATTACTGTCTGTTATTATAGACTCAATTCAACACAAGATATTAGAAATTCTGAAAAACTATCCCCTTTCATGAAGATTAATATTAGGATTAGCCACTCACGAATTAAACCAAAAAGTAGATTCCTCTTCTCGCCACAGCACAAATGCAAAAGAAGCATGAGTCCAATAATTTTTAGCAGCATGGCGTATGAAAGGAGCAGCACGCTCCCCTGTTTTGGAGAAGAAAATTACTTTTACCTGTGATCCAGGGCAACAAAATCATCCCAGTGGCAGGTCATAAGTATAAAATTGGATAACAGCATGTTACAAACGCATGTATTTATACATTAATCGAGTAAAATGCATTAGAAAAATATATATTAATAACTGTACAAAGTACAAACGCTTGAAAGTTTCAGTCACATAAAAGTTGCAAATGTCTCGAGTTGTATGAGGCAGTGTGCGATACAAATGCATTTGGAATGACCCTAACTTCTTTCTAAGGAAGAGAAGCACAAGTAATGAAGTGACATTAAAGAACTACCAACAAGGATGCATGACAATGTCAGTTATATTGTCTTTGTTGCTTTAGAGTAACCATCTTTGATAATTTTTTTAAACAATACACGGATGAATTATCCCTCTTTCATGTAGCATTCTTATAAATACGATCAGAAATCAAATTCAGAAGGAAGTAAACAAAAATGATTCATATGGACATTGCAGAATTCTATGCTGAGTATTGTATCTACAGTGTACCTTATGAAGACTAACTTTTGCTAGAAACTTCTGCCCCTGAAAATTGAAGTAGACATTCATATCAGTTTAGGTTACGTTAAAAATGACAGAAAAGAAACAGCATACATTGAGTGGAGGACAAATTGCTTTGTTTCTTTTGAGAAATAGAAATTTTCAGATGAAATAAGCCCCTGAAAATTGCTTTGTTTCTTTTGTGTAACAAAATTCCAGTATCATCAATTACCTTACATCTGAATGCATAAACTAACTTTTTGAGAGAAAAAAATTACCTCTACATCTAATTTCCGTACTTGAAACAAGAATAACAGCCTATTACACCATCCAGGTTCTGGAGGTGAGTGTGTGTCTCTGTACATAGCTGTCTGTCTTATAATATCTTAGGAAAAGGTTAAGCTAGTGCTCTTAGTGATTTCCAGGGTTATCTATTCTCTATTCTTATTTCCTTCATAAACCAATCCAATTTGTTATACCCTTATTCCAATTAAACCACACCTTAAACCATAGAAACAAAATTCCACTCCCAAACTTCTTTCATGTATAAATTCTAATTACCCTAAAGCCCCTTCTCATAACAATCTAACCTTGAGTTATCTTTTGAACATAGGTTGCATTTACTATAAAGTTAGAGAGGAGACGAAGAGAATTTTATTCCATAGGATTACCAGTGACTCCTTTGAGTAGTAAAGAATACGAGGTAAACCAAGTATGGTTGTTGCAAACCAATCTGTAACTGAATCAACCCAGAGCTCTCCTTCGTACCTAATACAAAAGATCAGACTGAGATACCATTCCAAACTAATTTAGGAAATATGATGCGTTGGAGCATATCAAGCAAGCAGGGGAAAGACAAAAAACCTTGCCTATGTAGCAGAGCATCTAAAAACTTCTGTCATTAAACCAAGTACATGGATTTAAGCATAGTAATGATCTTACAGCTAACTGAAAACTCACCTAACAAGGCAATTGGAAGTTTTACACCCCGGGGGAAAAGCAACAAGAGAAGGAAGGCCTGTAAGAGAATGATAGGAAGTCAGAAAAAAGGAACAAAACATTTAAAGAGAAAAAAGGAACAAAACATTTAAAGATAAAAAAGAGAATGATATGCAGTCAGAAACAAGAAACAAAAGAAAATCAAAAGACTTCAACAAAAAACAGTTTGCACCCAAAAAATTCATAGTCAAATTTAGGATTTCCAGTAGTTTTGCAGCACCTTAACCTGGCACCAATTGGTGCAGTAGTAATGATGATCATGGATAGGAACCGTATCAATTATGAAGCAGAAGAAAAGTGCAAAAACATCTGTATTAAAGTGCACAAACAACTGCTACTTTGTACAACAGAATGCAAAATTTATTTTTCGGAAAACCACTTACCATTCCTGAAGAAAGGTTGTCCAGTTGGTTTTCTCTCAGCAAGATGTGTTGCTAGCTGAAGCTCCCCAAGTTCCAAAAGACCAGTATTTGCCACACCACCCAACAGAGCAGCTGGATATAGAAGATAAGGAAACAAAATGAAGAGAGAGAGAGAGAGAGAGAGAGAGAGAGAGAGAGAGAGAGAGAGAAATTAGTTCATAAAAATATATTGAGTTAAACTTTGAAATTTAACGAGGCAAAGGAATGGGTTGTAAACTTGTAACTACAACAATGCTTGGAATATATGTAAATTTAGTTATTAGAAAGAAAAAACAACCTACAAACAAGCAATCATGCGATACAATTTAGAATAGAAGCAATATGCAGTGAAACTAAATGGTTAAAGGACTTGTGTAATCAAAACCAACAAACCAAGTGGTAAGTGGTAAGTGGTAGTAAGTGGTAACAAACACAAGGCTTCACTCAATCGATTGCAAGGATTAGCCACAATCTAAACTTGTCAAGAAACCATTTCAGATAAAGAATCTTAAATCAGGTACTCCAAAATGAAAACATACCAATTTTTTTCCACGCATCAGAAAATTTATCACAGCTTTTGCTCCCAAATGAGCACAACTGGTCAAAATCACAACAAACATGAATTAATAGTCAGTACATATATAAGGGGGATAACAAGAAGTTTTGAAAAATGAAAACATAAGGTTTAATCTGAAACAGCCTCAAAACTCTATACTGAATATGAAAGCACAAGATATGCACATTCTGGTTCTGTGTTTATAGAAATTTATATCAAAATATGTCTTTATGTTATGTTATGCATATTACTCTCTAAGTTATGGAAGGGTAGAAAAAGAGGAAAATAGCTCTATTAAGTAAACCATTGGTGGAAGGGGAGGGAAATCAAGGAAAATATAAAAGCATAAGCTGGTTAAATTTGTCATGACATGCAGCATGACTTATAAAGTGATTTTACCTGAATTAGCGCTGGCATGTTACCCTGAAACATGGTCTGGAAATCCTTGGAGGTAATGACTGTAAGATCATGATCTTGAATATCTAATAAAAGAAAAGATTATTCATCAGCCTAGAAACAATGGAAAGTCTGCAACAAACTCTTTCAATAATAATTCAAACAGTAAAACAATAAAGTAATTGCAATTTTAACACAATTAACAGCTTAAGTTCCAACCTGAAGAAACAGAGTCAAGTAAAGGAAGTTCTATCTTTGAAAAGCTTTCTCCTGCATATTGCTCTTTGACCTTCTCAATTACATCCTACGGTCAAAATAGGGCAATTAATAAAACAGTGTAACACTCGGCAAAGGTTACAGAAAAAGAACAAGGAGAGCAGTACAAACTAGACATTTAAAGCTTCAAGTCTTGGAATGGGAGCAAGAACTCACTATTTGCTCATCAATGCCAAATATGTCATAGTTTCTCTTCCACAACGGATTCGTCAGCAACTCATAAGCATATTGAATCTGCAATTCATATCCCAATCCCATGCTTAGAGCAAAAATATTAACTAAATAACAGAAAGCAAGCCCAATTACTGACTAAGAAAGCTACAAGTCTCTTTTGAATATTGTAAGCATATTTTTTAAAATAAATAACGAATAGTTGTTGTGTCCATGTTTTATAACCCCTTCTTCACATATATCATTTTCTTATCATCAACTTTTTCAAAATGACAAAATCAACCATTCTTTCTTCATTTGACCGCAATTAAGCTAAACAAATTATTTCATCTACATGTAACTAAAAAATTAGGTTCAGACGACAAACCAAAAATTCACTGACCTTGATAAAATCAAGAGTAACAGGAGCTCGCTCGCCTGAGTTCCTGAAAATAACGACATGTCGCAGCTATGTAAGAACAGCAGAGTGCTTTGAACTATACATTGAGTGTTTCAAAAACTTTGATATACAGAGTCTTCTTCTTCTGGAAACTGTCAAAACTAACGAATTGTGTGATTCCGATCACTAAAACGACATGTCAATCAAAGTAGACAAGGAAAGAAAAAGAAAATTTACCAGGCGGAAGAAATATTGTTGTAGGCCTCTCTCACTTCTTCAATTGAGCTATACATCTTTATACCAAGAACTACCACAATTCACCAAACAAAGCAATCGTTTGAAAACCAAATACATTAACACACTCACCCATACATATATATGAGAGAAACAGATGTATATATATATATATACATAGAGAGAGAGAGAGAGAGAGAGAGAGAGAGAGAGAGAGAGTTACTGTCGTAATTAGAAGGAGGAAAGGATTTGGGAATGACGAAGAGCTGGAAGAACATGGCGGCGGCAAAGAGAATCAGAGGCATCGAGTAGGCTCTGAACGTGGACGCCATTGACGAGCTCGTCGCGGCCGGAGGCGCAGGCGTTGCCATGGTGCTCAGAAGAGAGGGATGACGACGAGTCTGCCGTCTGTGAGTGAGGGCGAGAGTCGCTTTGGGTTTGGGGGAGGCGTTGAGCCCAATATTACTGAAAATATTGGCGCAAGTGACAGGAGAAAGTGACAGCGGCAACAACAGACTCGCTAGACTTGGAAGCAAACACTGTTTCCTTTTAAAAGGAGGGCACGCTCATTGGCTCGTAGCGATAGGCTTTAAAGAAATGTGACACGTGTAACATGGTGAGTGGATCTTTTGTGGGAAAGTCAATGGAGATGGGCTTGAAGCATACGCTTGGAATGTTTGTAATAGACGCTAAGATGTGGGTTTTATTGAGAGAGCCCAAATGCTCCCAGATGGGTCAATGTACTTTGATTTCTAGGGTCATTCTATACCCAACCATCAAATGGGTTTAAGAAAGCAATTTATATTGTCTAAGTTCAATTCATGATAGGCAAAGTATTTATTTAGGGTTGGTTGGGATTGCTTTCGAAATGACTAAAAAGTGATTTTTACCGCGTTTGACAAAAAATAAACCTTATAAGTAAGCACTTACAAGTACTTTTCAATAAGCACTTTGATTTTTAAATAAAAATATCTACGTGCTTCTTTGAAACCCAAGAAGTTTCTTTCCTCCGATATAACCCCAAAACAAAAAAACAATACCAAGGGCGTTATTACTTGTTTGCGGTAAAAAAAAACAAGCACAAGACAAAGTAGCAGTAAGTATCTAATGTCTTAAAGTGATTATCAAATACGGATCGATCAACCCCAAAAACCCGACTCCCACCTAATAGAGTCTGGACCCATCCCATCATCAAGCCCTTCAACGTGTGTGAAAGTGACGATTTCAGTGTATGGTCCATATGTATATGGGAAGTAGGACAACATTAATACGTACGATCCTTGATTTGATTGTCGTCCATCCCCAGGAGCACTGTAAAATACGTGCACGATTTCAGATAATAATAGCTATAGCCTATAGGGAGGGAGAGAATCCAAAACAACAATATTGATATATACCAACATAGCCTGTGTTTTTTATGAGTTTATTATGGGTTATTTCTCATTTCCATTCTCTGATTTTATTTATTGGTTGGGTACTAGGCGAGAAAATAGGAGTGATTGGTTGTACGAGTCTATTTTTCTCATCATGTGATTAATGATGATAATGATATATAATGTGCAAATTGAACAAGAATAAAACAAACACTACAACAATTAGAAGTTCAACTGGAGAGCAAATTTTTTCATGATTAGTTTCGATGGTCCACAATTCATAATACTTCATAAACCCCAAATAAACCACCACCAACTCTGCTAATTATTTATATTAATATATGCAGGTGGTGGAGATTCATTCATCAAAACTACCATAGATAGATAGATATATACTTACGTACGTTTGTTAACCTCTCTCTCTCTCTCTCTAGCTCCATCACATTTTCATCATGAAATGCCTGTCATGATTTGATGCCCATCATTATATATCACAATAATTGTTCCAAACTAGTCCAAGCATCCCCGACCTCAACTTCAAACCCCATATATTGCTGGAGTGCCTCGAATAATTCACTGCATTCGTTCCCGCAATATTGGCCTATAAGCTCATTCAAACCCAGCGATCCAGTCGTCATTGATGACATGGCCCGTGAATCATCACATTCCGTCATGCTTGAGAACTGATGATCCGATGTTGGACCCTCAAAATTACTTATGATATTAACGCCATGCTCATGAACATCATGATGATAACCAAAAGAAACGTGATTTTGGCCGCCGTTGATGTGATTGGTTGGTGCATCAGCATCTGAGCTTGATGACTTTGTCGACATTGATATCAGGCTTTCCCAAGCTGATGCCCTTAGAATGTCAAGGCACTGTGGAACGAGTGGGGCAAACTGATGGTGAAGATGATCATGAGTAAGTGACGCCGTTTGATCGTGAAGTAGCTGATGAGCTGATGATTTGTGTAGTTCAGACTCTTTGGACAACCTGGCTTCCGCTTGGAGCCTGGCACTTTCCCACTGAGCAATGTGGCTGAGATTTGACAACTTCTTGGGGTCACCATTGGCAGAGCCAAGAATGGCAGTCTTGGGCTTGTGGGTGACAGGGTCAAACCCTATCTTGGCCAGTCGTTTCTTGAGATGTGTGTTCCAGTAATTCTTGATCTCATTGTCTGTCCTCTTTGGTAAGTGCGCAGCTATAGCCGACCATCTATATTTTGTCCAGAATCATTAGCTCACAAAGTTGTACTACATGAGGAGCGGAATCAAACTCAGGTGCAAGACGTGAGCACACACGTCTTAGACTAATGAGTCTAACCCACTTATGATATTATTATACATATGAAGCATGCATGCACCTAAATAAGTTCACAAAACGTTAATAAAATAATTAGATATGTATTAACCTGTTGCCTAGAAGTGCATGGAGTTGAATGATGGTTTGGTCTTCGTGCAAACTGAAATTTCCCCTCTTAATATCAGGCCTTAGGTAGTTTCTCCACCTTAGCCTACAGCTCTTCCCGCATCTTTTCAAACCTATAAAAACAGACCAAGTTCAGTATATTGTGTGTTCAAACCAAGTTAGCATACAATATATAATGCAACAGAAAATAGTACGTACCAGCTTTTTGGGGCAAGGAGCTCCAGCTTCCATGGCCATGTAGTTGAATGAAATCTAAGAGCTTTCTGTCTTCTTCAGGAGTCCATGGACCTCTCTTTATGCCCGATGCTGCAGCAAAGCAAGTAGACTTTCCCATTTCGATCGACACTTAAATACCCTAATAATTAATGTTATGTTAATTATTGGAAAAAAGAAAAAGCAAAAAAAGAAAGGCAATGAGTGTGAAGGAGTAGTTGTTTGAGCTTCAAAAAGTTGAAGGCTAGACACAGTTGTCGAATGAGGAGTTGTGAGGACTAGCTAGAGGCTATGGAGTGATAGCAACAGTAGGCTAATTCCGGCAATTTTGGTTACGACCCAGACTGTGAACATTTCCTTACTATTTATAGCGGATAAATACATGGGTTTTTTTTTTTCTTCTTCTTGTTGTACAGAAGTCAAAGTGATGTTGGATTGAGTGAGCTAGGGTTAGAGCCGTTGTGATGATTGATGACTCGTAACACCCATGCAGTTCAAGAAGTTAAAATTCGTGTCCCACGTCTAGCTGGAGACATCAATATTCAGGTAAGTACTTTGTTACGTACCCTTATGATATTATGTTGGTTAATTGAACTTCTTGATTAATTATAAGAAGGATTCACTAATGCATTCTTCTTTCCTTTTGAATAACTTGCATGTTTGAATATGATTATCAATTTGATTTACAACATTGTAAGTTGTAACAACATATATCACGGTAATGAGATAGTCCCTTTACACCTGAGTTCGAATCTCTCAACACGTAGAGCACATTCAAAGTTGCTCGGATTAGATTGATAGACTATCAAATGCTATTACATGACAAGCTTCCTTATCTGGATGTGATTCCTTGGGAGACAGCATTCTAACTTGCTTATATGGGAACCGCTTTGGCTTTCTCATCTTTGGAATTGGATTTAATTTAATTAGAATAATATAAACCAGCTATCAATTGTATCTAATAATAAGAAAACGAATTCCGGTTGTAATTCATAGACAAATTATAAATATAATGGCCCATCATTTATGATGATGTCAGCCTTTTAGCTAATCATGTATGGAATTGAATGTGCAATCTAATATTCAGGGAAAGAAATAAAAGGAAAAAGGAAAAAAGAGAGAGAGAGAGAGAGAGAGAGAGAGAGAAAACCCGCAATTCATTTCGTTGGGTCGGAGAGTAAATGGAGAAAGATTTATGTCTTCTTAATAATTCAGCTGCATTTTAAACTGGTTCTTCTGGGTTAAGCCATGAAACCCTAGCATTTCTCTACACTTGTTCTGTGGCGGTCCTAAATAAAACATGGATATTGAAACAATTATTATTATTAATTCCTTGTCGCAACCATTTCCCTTCATACTAACTATAAGGGACAGAATTAGTTGGTTCCAAACCAGCCCTTTACAATGAGACATAAATAAGCGAATGGGATAGCGGTTATGAAGAGCCCTGTTGAGGAATATCAGTCCTTCATCAATGGATTTAAAGCAAAAGGACAAAGCAAGATATAATGAATAACCAAAAACAAAAAATGAACTGTGTGGTCTTGGCATCTATTGTCTGATATTTGATACAAAAGGCTTGTCATGCACAATAGCTTCTGTCATCTATGTCTATCTATATACATATATATTATGTTAAAGTCTCTGAAATGTAATAACTCTCTCTTCTCCCATGAGTTGTTGTTGTGGCTGAGTACGAGCGGGGCTAGTAGCTTGTCTTTGGGGGACCAGTACTGTAATTATAAGGTTTAATAGCTTTATATTTCAACTGATATTGCAGCATGTGTTAAAGAGTTATTAATTTTTTTTATAGAACTTAAGGGGGCCACACGGCCACTGCAAGCTTGTATGTGAAAGAGACGTACTTTCGTTTCGATACATGTTATCATCTTCATCATGTCCGAACCTACACCCCAAATATATGTCAATAAAATCAACTATTAAGCTTTGAATCACATATCTTTGTTATGGACCCACGTATATAATGTCTAACCACAATGGACAGACACCCATAACATTTTTAATTTCTGACCTATTTTTTTTATTTTTTGGATAAAATTTGTCTCCACTCGGTCGGTCTCCACTCGATCACCATGATATAGATGTATAGTTTTCTGTTGGGTTCTAACGTCCAAATAAAAAGGTCGAGTAACATTAAATAAGCATGCATCTTTACTTTATGTTCCCCAGTGGTCAATGTTGATATACTTCCTCAACCAAAACTCTGATCAAAATTACGCAGGTGTTGTTACAGCAGCAAATACATCTAACCTAGCTACGAAAGTTAAGTATATAAATATTGCTTATCCTGTAACATGTACCGCAGTCTGTCTGTTGTGTTATGATGAGTTCCTGAACCATGTTTACTAACAGTAAGATTAGGTTTGCAAATGATGTGAAGTGGGCCCAGGATGAAGAAAATTGTAGTATTGTACCACTTCTGGGTTATGGCACTTGTAATTTCTCCCAGCACCACCACTCCAACACTCCATTCAACCCCAGTATTAATTCTCATGAGAGCAGTCAGTCAATATCCAAAATTTTCAGTGCCAAACAAGTATGATTTCTGAATCAACAGTGGAAGATCAAAGCAGAGTATCACTGTTTGCACTACTTTTAGTTTAACCAGTTGCACGGTTAAGCAAGTCCTGGCCTGATGCAGAGATCAGGTCCTTCCTGGCCTGATGCATTTTCCTATGGGGATGTCCGTAATAACAGCGAAAGCATCCAAAGCCCGTTCGGTGCATGCTGAGTTTATTGCATTTTCAAATTGTGAATTACTGGTCATCTGGCAAAAGTACCAGAGTGGCTGTGAATTGTACACAAATTTCAACTTAGCTCCACTGGCCTACCACAGTAAAGAGCGCGGTTACATTTTATTACCCACAGTAAATCATAACTGTACGTGCAACACTAAGCTCTTTATTAAGGACATAACTTCTCTCTCTCATCTCAAACAAATAAATTAAGGGCAGAACGTTTCAGATTAATTATTGTGATTGTTGCAGGAACAAATGTACACAACAAAACCCTTGCCATGAATTGGACAGATATACTGTATGGAAGCAGGGAAATAGTCTTGGACAGATATACTGTATGGAAGCAGGAGAAATAGTTTTGGGCAGATATACTGTATGGAAGCAGAGAAATAAAAGAGATTTTCTATTATATATACAGCTTTAAGTGGAAGTGAGATTTTCTCAATCCGTCATGCTTTTTAAAAAATAAACACAAATGAGTCTAGACTATATAATGTAGCATGAAGGTGCAAATATAAGAACTCTAATTTACAAATAAATATTATTTTTCATTAGATTAAACTCCGTTGACCTCGTTTCTTTAAAAAGGGTGGAATGTCAATGAATATTGTAACTGATGATAGACGTGAGTCCACATGTTGTTGACACGCACACTAAAAAACTATGTTGAAATGATTTGTAAACATTAGCTAGGTCACACACTCATGCATATACATAATGCCAACTATCTTGGACTCAATCATGAGTCATGACCTATAGGTAGCTAGAAAACTGGGGTTGTTATAATGACCAAGGAAACGTTGAACATAAACAAATGGTGGGTGGGGGACTTGAGGCAGCTGGTTTTGGCCCCATCAAGTTAAATGTGGAAAATACTTATACATGGGACCTCACATGACATCTCTGCAATACTGATCGAGCCCCAAATACAATCTTGATCCAGGCAGATCCGGACAGACAGACAGACAGACAGGCGTTTGAATTTTATTTTGAAAGCTCTCTTTAATTAAGGATTTGCATAGGCCACTGGCCCGTCATTCACTTGTGCTGTGCATAATAAGCCCTTGACAAATGCCCACAACACCAACCACTAGATCAATTTTTTATTTCAATTATTAAAAAATATATATAATGATACATATGAATGTTACTCGAGTTGGTCAAGGCAGTGTGACTTGCAACCCCTTTAAACCGAGTTTGATTCTTATTTTCGTACATTAAGAGTGGTTAGAATATCGCTTTGTGAAAAAAAATTGTTATGCTTTGTCATTGCTTAGTCAATAGTTTGGCCTTCTTATGTTTTCTTGGGCCTTGCTTGATATAGGTCACATATAATTTGGGCTTTTCAACCCGTTTATGTTCTTGTGATGATTAAATAATTAGTGATTTGGCCGCTTAACTACTCATTAACGATGAATTCATGTTATTGAAGTGTTCATGTGGCCATGCATTCTGAATGAAAGAATTAATGCAAAATATTAATTTGAAGTGTTTTGCTGCATTTCTTTCTTTGATCGTGACATGCACGAACTAGACACGCCTTTAATGGGTTGACTTATCTTAATGCTTGGAAAGGAAAATGAAAATGTTTTCGCTCCTTTAAATGAACTTGTATTAAAAATAATCTATCACGAACTTAGGAGATAACCATGGAAACTTGTCACATTTACATCGTAATTAAAATATACCAAACACTGAGAAAATAAATGTTGACTTTGTGACCAAGAGAAAGCACTATCGTATCGTGCATGCCAAACCAGACAAGTATGTCTCCACATCCCAGCTATCGTGCATGCCCCAGCAATTTAACCCTTTCTATTGTGAGAATAAGAACAATTGCCCTAGCAACTTTCACAAAAACCGCAAGCATTAAGGTAATGAAATAAAATAGAAAGGGATAATCCTCCAAATCTGTTCTTCTAATGGAAATAAAATCATAAATAGTACGAATGCCTCCATCTTATCTCTAATTCTTTATCTAGCTTTGGAGCAAAACAATGGACTTTACAAAAGAGGTTAGAAGGATAAGATTGATTGACCCACACATCATACTCTATCCAAACTAACCAATTGAAAATCGTCTTTCAATTCATTCCCCCATTCACCATCACGCACTGGGTGAAGTTACTATTTTCAGAATCCCATTAGGACATATAGCACTCATTTTGTGTAACAAAAATTAAATAAAAATTACTTCTTAGTTTTACTTCATTCATATTCACTTTTTTTCTTCTTACAAAGCCCTATATTTGGCCCGTCTCTCTAAAAAATCCAAGCGATCAGGTAAAAGACTCAACTAGTGTAGTAGTTTGGAGCAAATGCTCCTCTAAAAAAGATCCTAAATTCGGATCCTAACATCCGTGCAGTGTGTGTTAGTTTAGTATGTTATCGTCCCTCTCAGTAGAAAATATCCTAAAATAAAATATGTATAAAAACCATACAACCAAGTTACACATGATAATGCTATCGTTAAGGAATTTGCAACTTGATTTTCGACTTCCTATATATGTAAATATATAAATGAATTTTGATTTCGATATTTTGTTATGATGAGAGAGTTTTCTTTTACAAAACATTCTTTCTTATTCTTTTGTTTGTTTTTGCTAAATTTTTATATTGGTAGGATTGATTAATATACTCTCAACAAACAATACCACTGCAATAAGCTAGCGACGATTAGATGTCAAATTCAACATAAATACATATCGTCTTAATCATTCATATCAATTGAAGTTGAAATTTCTTAATCATTCATATAAATCGAAATCGAAATTTCTTCTAACCAATTAAAGACAAATAGCACTAAATGGTGTTTTGTATTTCTTGTTCACTATCAAAGCTTTTGCGAAGGAAAAAATAAAAAGATTTTTTGGTGACAAAAGTCAGTCTATGATGTGAGGAGGGTTGTGTGTTTCCACGAGAGAGCATAGATGGAGGGAGGCCCATAACACCTGAGGCCGCGTGGCGTGCTTTGAGTAGAGGGAAGCGTTCGCATTGGTTGGCTACCCGGTGACGCCAGCAAAACCTGAAGCTCGTGTCGGATTAGCGCGGGGTACGTGTCGACCGTTAGAAAGGCCTAACTCGGTGCCCGAATCTTACCTCACAACATTCAACGTTAACTCCGATGGGACTCCGTTACGTCGCTTTTCTTCTCACGTTCGATTGACACAAACACCCACGGCGATCTTCTGAAATTACAGAATTGCAAACTTTTTCAAATTGAAGATCCAATAATTTTTTGAATTAAATGATAGCTTATTGAAGATCCAGTATTTTTTTTTTTTTCTCCTACAAGTAGAATGCTTAATAAGAAAAAGGCACCTGGTGCATATACCTGGTGTACAAAATTAGAAATTAGAAATATTTCCTTTAAATACTCGATATTCGGTGTATATACCTAATGCGCATAACTTAAAAAAATACATAAATAACTGTTTTTATCGCTTAAGTTACAAGTTTCTTGCGCGATAACTTATATTATGACATTGCTCATGTACTGAGCATGTATAAGAAGTTATTCTAACAAATATTGTTTGTGTTGATGAAGGGTGGCCTGAGCCCTGAGATCATATTGTTAAGCATATGGGGGACCTTAATATTGTTGGGTGATTAATTAGGGGTGACTTTTGATACTTTGGGATTGGAGGTTTATTAATTTGATGTCAAGAAAAATGAATCTGTAAAAGACAAAAATCATATGCACAATAATAATATTACTGATGGGAAACATGTCGTGCAGGACTCAAATTCTTTCGTGATTGGATCATGCATGCATGTGTCAAAAACTAAAACCCACATGTTACAAAAAAATAAACACATCATAATAAAATAAAGGTAAATATTCTTACATCAATAACATCATGCTTTACAGCTTGATAACGGATTGCCTGCATCATACTTCATAGATATTGGATTGGAGGACAGCGTTGAAGATCCAACACATAGGAATGAATCTGGTGTGACAGCCTCCATGAAAATGTAAGGTATACAATATAATAATGGGTATAAATATAAGATCCCGTTTTCCTTCCTTCAACTACAATGACTTTTAGTACCCGTTAAAAAAAGAAAAAGAAAAGAGAGTTATTTACACTAACATCTTCTCATATTTTTTATTTTTTTCACAAAACTCTTAAGGTTTTGAAAATTATACGAATAACCTATTAGGTTTTATATTGTTTTCACAAAACTTCTTTTCATTGATTGTTCGTCCAAAACTTAGTGATTTCATTTTAAAAAACGTGTGCAAATGACAAAATCAATCTCAATAAATATATGTACTATCTAATCTCAAAGGCTCACTCTATTATTTGGATAAATTTCTTATATATAAAATCATTAATCTTTAGACAAAAAAATAAACGAAAAAGGATTTTGGGAAAATAATTTAAAACTTTAGGGGGTTTTGTGAAAATTTTATATAAAAAAAACGAAAACTTAATGGTGTGTTAGTGTAAATAACTCAAAAAAATAATATATATTATATGTGACAAGACTTTTATTGTTTCCATAATTCTTATCCTGAAATGTGAACTTGATTTCAGACAGCTGTGTTTTTTCTCTACAATTAATAGTTTCTTCCAAAGCTCATTTTCAACCAAGCTTCCATGATTTCGATATGTCAACTTCATATTTCATTTCATTCCACATCTTTCATGATTTGGTTGAACATATCTTGACTATGCAAGCAAGGATTAGTCAAATAATCATGGAAGTAATAGTTCATTTGCTAATCACTCAGCATCATCGGTCACATTACCCATCTGAATTAATGGTTATTAGAGAAATTTTATTTGTAATTTGATTCTAAATTAGCTGTGAAACACTGTCTGTAATGCCCATGAAATAATCAGGCCTTCTTGAGCATTGTCAAATATATTAATACAAAATTTCACATCATTTTAAGTCAAAGTTAATCACAGAGGTCGAAATTTTAATCTAAGCTAACCCTAGCTAGGCCAATGATTTACCTGGGAACTTAACTGCATGTTCATTTATCAAAATCCTCCGTGTGTTTGAGGGCGACATGCACGTGTGTGTAGAGAGAGAGAGAGAGAGAGAGAATGTCAACACCACATTTACCTGAGCCCCACACCAGAAATTGAAAATCCAAACTCATGATGTAACTAAAGGTACAAAGTTTTTAAAGAGTAAAAAACAGAAAAGAAAATCATTTCCACCAACTGAATCTCATTCTCATGTCACCAATGTTGTACTTGAGCACCTTCACAACAATGAGGCCAATACATGATACAATTAAATAGGAATACATGATATAATTTCTTACAGTACATAACAGATGCTTCACTTTCATTCAGTTTTTCATTTGGATTCAGAAAATCAATACACAGACCCACCCACAATATTCAATTTCTTACCATCAATATTCAAACTCACAACAATAATACTGGAAGCAGAAGCAGAGGCAGAAGCTGCTTTTTCTTTTCTTTTACTACTCATTCAATCTTATATATAATGCTTGCTATTTGAAATTTTTAATAATTCCAAAAATTATCCAGGTCCACTGCTCCAGCGGCTGCTGCTGGGGCCTCTTGATCACCAAATGGCCTCCTTCCCATCTCAAGATTGGACATGACAGAAGAGATTTCAGTGTTCATTTCACTTGTTAGCCCCGTCTCTTGGGACACACTGACCATTTCCCTCTCTGTTTTGAAGCTCTGCCTCATGTTTGAACCATTGTTTTCAAGCAAGGCCCTCAGAATGGACTGGTCTTGCATTAAAACTGAACCTGGGAACGGGAAATTTGCTGCAACTGGAGCAGACTGAGCAGAGTAGAATGAGTTGGAAAATGGGGCTCTGGGGAAAAAGTTGGAGGTGTTTGAAGAAACACCAAAAAGAGGGTTGTTCATATAATCAACAATCCCTTGGTTTCTTTGAACATCAGTGGGATCAAGGTTGGAGAAGCAGGGCACGTAAGAGGACTCAGAGGCGAGTTTGGTTTTGGAGCTGTAAGGTGAAGAATCCATTAACGGTGGCAGACCAGAAGGATCCATTTCATTTCCCAGAGAACCATATCTCACAAATCCTGAAATATGGGTTTTTTTGCCACCAGAGTTTTTCTCAAAAACCCTGCAAATCACCCATTCATTCTGCAAAATAGACACAATATATTTCCATTAGCATCAAATACATGAACAAATAAACAGATTTAAAAACAGGGGAAAACAGAGGAAAAGCAAATACCTTTGCAGTTTTGGGGAGGTTATGAACAGATAATTTACCCTCCAATCTGTACTCATGCATGACCCAATTGCTCTTTTCTCCTTTGGGGGCTCTGCCTCTGTAGAAAACCAAGGTCTTTTTCATGCCAACTAGGGATTTTCCTTTGTAGATCTCTTTATCTTTCCCCGTGGCTTTCCAATATCCAGCTTCAGTTGCCCTGTTTGTCCTCAGACCAGTTGGGTACTTTCTGTCTCTCACACAGAAAAAGTACCATTCCTTTTCTCCCATTTTCGCTTTCCCTTCATCCAGAAACCAAATAGAAAGTAAATTAAATCAATATAAATCAAATTCCAACCATTTGCAGACATTAAAACAGATTGTGTTTCAGAAGAAGCTTACCAGGCAAATCCCAAGGTTCAGACTTGTTCAAGTCCACCTCCCCAATTGCTTTACAAGAGAAGCTGATATCAATAACCTTCTTATGCAGGTAGTGAGAAATAAGCTCTTCATCGGTTGGGTGGAACCGAAACCCCGGTGGCAAATCGATCTGCTCATATTGCTCGACCATTCCAGCTGGAACGTTTTCCATTAATTCCTTGTTTTTTCCCTAAAACCCCAATGAATTTTTGTGTCTAAAACCCCTGTTTCAGAATCTTGGTTTTGATCAACAAGGCATAGTTTTCACAAACCACCCTCAAAACACGACTTAGAATCTCTCAAGCTTCAATGGGTACAAACCAAACACAGCTTCTCAACTCCCCAAAATTCCAAGACACTTTATTTATAGAGAAAAAAACAGAACCCAGAAAGATTCAAACAAAAAAGTAAGTTTCCAAGGAGCAAAAGAGAAAAGCTCAAGGAAAAGGGATAGGTAAGTGGAAAGAAGAGGTAGGCGTACAGAGGAAAAGAAAAGAAGCCATGGAACAAAGTTGAGAGAGCTGGAAGATGGATCAGATGGATGAGGTGTTAAGAGAAAAAAAGCAGTGTGAGAAACAGAAGCCCCTAAATACTGGTGTTTCGGAAGAGAAAGAAACGTGGAATGGAAGGCAACTTAGGTTGGTCGTTTTAGCTTCTCTTCAACTTTCTCTGTAATAATTCCTCCCTTCTGCCCCCTTAAAAATTTGACCATGGACAACACCATCCAAATACTGTGCATGGTTTTTTTAATTATATCACTAATTATAATATGTTTCAGTTTTGTCAATACCATATTTTGGATTGATTATTAATTAATTATATTTTAAGTTCAACCAATCATATTCATTCTGTGAGACGGTGGATGGGACTCTGATGTTATTGGATGGTGTTGGTTTTATTTGTATACACCTGAATCATCGGCACACACGTCATAAAGAGTTTGAAGAAGCTCATAATAATAAATATAATCTGTTTTTTTTTTAATTTTTTATTTTTTTGGGTGTGTTGAAAATAAATAAAATTAGAGGCTTTATGAAATATAGTGAGAACAGCTGTGGCAAATGCATAGAAGATTACAGAAGTTTTGCTGTGTCCAGCTCTCAAAAATTAGTTAAAGCCCACTTTATTCACGCCGAAATGACCTTCATGACCCTGTTGTTTTCGAAACAAATATCCAAAAAAACTGAGGACATTTGAAATGGTTACGAAGTCGACACTGCATGGAGTTTCATGCTATTATCACTGGAAAGTGACCACAATAGGGTTGACCCAAAATACCAAATTATAATAGGAAAAGAAATGCATAGAAAAACATTAAAAAAACTAGTTTTTTTTTCTTCTTTATTTTTTTTTTGCCATTTTGTCCGTCAATGATGTTGTTTTCTCATTATAATTGTATTATTTGTGTTCGTAAATGCAGTTTGTTTATTTTTGAGAGAAAAACGATGTCAATGGGGATTAGGCAATTTATTTTACACATGCAGGCTCAGTCGTCGGTCTAACTACATAACCTTATCCGCTCAATCGCAAGTGGGAGTGGGAGCCTTACCACTGATAGAGTACCACTCCTCTCGGTCCCCTAAGATCATGACTGGAAGTCCAATTTGTTTTATTATTATTCATGCTAACAATTGTGTTTTTTTAAGTGTGAGATCCCACATCGACCAAACGGAGAGGGGGTGATGTGCCTTATATGGCACACCTCGCATCAAAATAGTGGGAGGCCTCTTGGGAGCTCACTGGCTTCGGGTTCGTAGGAACTCTGAAGTTAAGCGAGTTGGAGGCTAGAGCAATCCCAGGATGGTCCAAACGGAGAGGGGGTGATGTGCCTTATATGGCACACCTCGCATCAAAATAGTAGGAGGCCTTTTGGGAGCTCACTGGCTTCGGGTTCGTAGGAACTCCGAAGTTAAGCGAGTTGGAGGCTGGAGCAATTCCAGGATGGGTGACCACCCTGGGAAGTTGCTTCGTGAGCTCCCAGAAACAAAACCGTGCGGGTAGTGAGGGAGGCCCAAAGCGGACAATATCGTGCTACGGCGGAGCCGGATCCGGGGTGTGACATTAAGCAATGATGAACCTTAACTCATTAATTTCGTATTAAGCTCGAATTAAGTTATGGAAAAAAAAAATAAGCCAATAAAAAAGTCTTAAACACTTAAACACGGCAGTGCTTATATTAACTCATATACAGGAATTTTCTTATTAATCAAAGCATATGTGTGATTGACGAAACCAATTAATCAAAGTTGCAAGGGCGGTGTATGCAAATGTGCGTAGTGAGTGATTAAAGCCATTAAGTGGTTAGTGGTTAGGTGAAAGAAAGTTTGGAATGAATTTGTTAATGTATCTAAGCTAATTTGTCCTCTCCATTAACAATAATAGTGTAATTTCAACATGTAACGTTTGTTGGTGTTTTTTCTTTATGGTTGAATGCGGGTTTCAAATGCTACTTTTTGAGTCCCCATTTGACTTTAATTCATTTCTAGGGGCCTATTTTTAATTACAATAATGCTTTTGCAAGTCATGCATGCATGTCAAATTAAATACAATCTCACACTAGCTAGCTAATACATTCTGATGATTCAATATTATTTTATTTTTGAGCAACGAGCGTGTGGAATGTGAACTCGAAATCTCTTTCGGAGTTAGTATTTCGTGAATTAATTTATTAATTTATTTACTACCATAGTTTAGTTTTCCGCTAACTAGGTCAATTTTTTTGAATTATGAGGCTCAAATCAAATCAGCCAAAATTCCATGACAAATATAGTTTTTGTTTTCCAGTCTTTCTACCTAAAACTAACTGGCCAATTAAAATCAACTTCAAAAGTGGCCGAAATATCTTTTTAATGTGGGCTCATTACAACGGGCCTGAAAAGAAGTTTGCAATTGACCAACCAAATTTGCATATTAAGAATTATTTCGAAAAGTGAATGAAAAAAATTGGGTCATCATCTCTATATGGAATGCATGCTCGGTCACACTCCACAATTTGGCTACAATTACAAGGAGACTGATCTTTCTTTTTCAGGAAAGAATTCCATCATTCCAGTTAGGACTGGACACCTGTGATGTTAGGTTGTCTTAGGGATTTTAATCATATGGGTACCCTAAAAAAAGAACGAATAGGCGACGTCCACGTATGTCTGAAGATAGAATGAACGAGCAGTGCTGCCACACCTGATCACAGGCCAAACCATGTTATAAGGTAATACGGTATAACTTATAAGGGTTTGCACCAAATTTCAAAAAGAAAGGTCTAGGGTTGACGCCGGCCTATGTGGGTCCTGTTTCCTTTGTTCCAACATGAGGTGATGAGGAGAAACAGGCACATGGCATGGAGTGGTTGGTCCATAAGCCAGCTGATGGAGAATATAGGAATTGGGTTAGGCAAAGGTCTCAGGCGGGTGATGAAGACCAGCCAGCCAAGTAATTGGATTGAGATGGGAAGATGAAGATCCTCCTCCTCCATGAATCTGCGCTTTCATTTGAAGCAGAGGATTGACTATTTTCATGGCGCTGCCTAACTTTTGGGATGTGATTGTAGTGATGACATTACCATGCATGCAACGATTTCAATTGGTTATGTTCGGATTGTACGTGGCTCCTTTACATTCACAGATGCATCTTTTCAATATTTTATGGTTGACAAACTTGCCCATTTTCTTAATTGGATTTGTTTGAAAATGAACTTGGATTTGATAAAGCAATCCATGTTGGCTAATAATACGGCAGAAATAATGCACACAACAAGAAGCTTGTAAGTGTCCCCAAGTAGCAACGAATACAATTAAACTTATCCGGAGATATGACACTTTACCTTACAATATGTTCATAAATTTTATTCTTACCCTCAGTGATGGTCAAATAGAAGCAAGGTAATTAATAAAATAATCAAGAGAGGATCATTATTAAGTTAAACAATTCCTTGTTTTAATATTTTATTCAGTATAGTTTTGATGACCACAGATTTAGACCCACAAGAATCTGATATGGAGGAGTAGGCTATTTATGGACGTGTCTGTAGGCTAAAGTAGAAGCAAAAGAAGAAGAATAATGAACATTCCACAACTATAATTTTATAGTTTTTTAAATTACAAATTAAATATGATAGGTATCATGTTGTAGTGGTAGCTCTGATTTAAATAAATAAAATATATTTAAAAAGGGGGATGGGGAAGTGGTTGAGAATAGGAGAGAAAGAGACATATAATTAAAGAAAAGAAAGGATCTAAACTAAAGGTCATGTAATTAACAAATGCTAAGGAGCCATTTAATTGGAAAAGAAAAGGCAGTTAGCTTTTAACAAGACTGATTTAAGAGCATCTTCAACCGATGTGTCAAAAGTGCCACATAGATATTTAACGGCTAGAAATAATATCTCACATCACTCCAACTGATGTGTCAAAACTGATGTAGAATGAAGGTTGGAGGTTGAGATGTTATTTTTGACATTCCAAAAGAAAGATGTCAAATGAATATTTTATTATTTTTTCTTTTCTTTTCTTTTTAATTAAAAATAAATCAACACTAAAATGTAATAAAATAATAATTTAATTTGACATATAGGGTGGAGTGTAAAACTGTGTAAGATGTCAAATTACCACATCAGCCATCAAATTTAAATGAGTGCTACTATTTCCACCCACCTGTCCTATTTTCCCACCCACCTTATCTTCTCATCCACCATATAAATTTTAAAAAACACAATCCTATTTTTCCACCCACCAATATTCCTAAAATATCCTTTTAATTATTACCTCATTTCCTCTCTTCTTTATTCTCTCTGCTCATGTCTTCTCTCTCTCTGACGCCCACACACCTCTTTCTCATTTTTGCTGCATCTTATTTTCCATCTCACACGCTCCATGTTCAAAGTCCACGTTACTACAACTAGAAAATTCATCTCCCTGAAAAAAGAAAACAAACAATAGTAAGTAATATAGCAATAAAATGATAAAAGAAGCAACATCACATCACGAAATTTGATGACAATGGCTGGTTAGCAGGCAAAAGATGACCAGCCCTTGAAACCAAAACATGGCTCACGCTCCCCAATTTCTGAACATACCCAGCAACCTCTTTACACACCTTCCAAACTTTCTGGTTTGCTGACAGAAACTTGTTCATCCTCAGATTTTTATATTTTTAATTTATTTAAGGAAAAAAAAATCAGAGTCCAAAAAATACTAAGTAATCGTAAAGATCTTAGAAATTCTGTTCAAATATGATTTCCTTATCTTTTCGCCAAAATCGTTCTCTTCAACATCCATTCTCTTATTGTTTTCTTCTTCATAAAAAATTTGATTGAATGAATAGAAAAGAGAAGAAAATTATTTTGATAATTGAGTTCTGAGCACTGAAAAGTCATAAGAGGAATCATGAGCAAGGAGTCATAGCTTTCTTGTGTTTTTTTTTTCTTTCTGTCAAACGATAGGGTTACGTGAGAACAGAAGTCTGCGTCTTTTTTTTTCCTCTTTCTTTTTCCTTAAGTCCTTTTAAGTCATTTTACAATAAGGTTAAATTTGTCTTTTAAAGTTTAAAGATAAGGTGGGTGGGAAAATAGGACAGATATGTGGAAATAGCAGCACTCATTTAAATTTGATGTTTGGTATTTGACATCTCCCTTGGAGATGCTCTAATGAGCCATTTATCATCTCTCTCTCTCTCTCTCTCTCTCTCTCTCTCTCTCTCTCTAATTATATTCTTAAACACGTTATCAAATGTGCCGAAAATGATCACGATATAGTCTTCTTCATCGGCCCACTAAATTTAATTCGAGTAGAGTAGGCTAAATGATTCCCAGTGTGTCTAAATGTAGATTCGCTTCAAACAAATTTAATGCTTGAAGTGAAATGTTTTGCAATTAGGCTCTAATTATGATTGATGAAGACATAAAGTGATGATCAATAATTCATCAAGTCAAGTCAATTTATATGAAGAAGATGATCACCTTCTATGAACTTGAATTGGCTTGCACAGATTGCCATAAAAGGTGGCTTTGGTGGCTGCTACCTAGCCCATTTTGGCATGCAGCAAAGTACAGTCTCAATATAAGTTGTGCTTTTGGGTTTGAAGCACAAGGCCCCCATGTGTAAAACAGCCTAACACTACCAAAACAAGGAAGGAGTAAATACAAAAGCACTTGTGTGCTTCTCCTACACACACTTACAGAGCTTAATTCTTTACTTTGAGCATGTGGGTGTAAGGCAATGTCACAATTGGAGCTAATAAATGTTGCAAAAGCCAAAGTAGAAATGGCTTAATTGAGCACCCTTTTTTAGTGTGTGTGCGCGTATTCTTAGTTTGTATCAGCCAGTGCTTGTTTTTTCAGAGAAAGTACTGTCAATTTGTTTTCCATTGCCATTCTAATGAAGGCTCAGAGATCTCACCTGACACCGCAACTGCAAAACCCAATACAGATTATTTATGCATTAGCTTTTCAAGTGCAGTTCCATGTGAGAAAATCAATTCAAGGCAGGCAGGGAAGATAGTTGAGAAAAACCAAAACCCATTCATTGTTTTCAAGTATAAAGGCCAAACCCACTTGTTGTTTTCAAATATAAAGGCGACCACATTACTGGTTGAGATTTACATTTGCAAAACTATACCTTCTTTTTTAGTCCAACCCAAAATAATTCTCCCAACCAAGGAAAAAGTATTCATCCAAACAAGAAAAAGGTAAATCCACTTAGAAACATGCGTAACACGTACCCACCCACCAAAAACCAAGTCTTTCCTCTCTTTTTTTGGGGCTGAAACATATTTCATACAAACCCAGAAAGAGAGAATGGACATCAAAAGCTGAAGGCCCAATATACATGGAGAACATGTTTGAAACCTTTTTTTGTGCCTTAATTCATTCTTACACTTATTATTAAATGAAGAACATGAATTGGATGTCGATTTTAATTCGAAGATAAGGGTAACTTGTATGGTATTATATCATCCAATTCATTTATTTCTTTGATAATGTATGTGATGTTGTTAGGAATTTAGGATCTTTTTTTATTTATAGGAATATTGACGCATGTTTCATCTTGGGTTCACTTCAATCAAATGTTGAAGTTTCTAAATTGCTAGTTCTAATGAAGCTAGTTGTTTCATTTAGGAGGATTGGTTAGGTTTGTTGTGAAATGAGGTGGTGAAGGAAGGTCATCCAAATCAATCAAATACATGTGCTTTGTTTGTCGAGACTAGCACATGTAGGTGAGCAAGAGCAAGAGCAGGAGGAAAACCAAATCATTTTTGTACCAAGTGAAACCACTTCATCATCATGATTCATGAAAGAAAACCAAATCACTGATACGTCTTAAATTCAGCTGCACTGGCAGTTTCATGTTTTCTTTCTTGACCTAGCTATATCTTTTAACAAGTAGACCTTGTCTTTTTCAATTTTCTCGGCTAATCAAACACTTTAATATTTCACCAGCCAGAGGTCTTTATGTAGTCCCTAGAATCCTCGGCAGACAGAGACAGAGACATTTCACTAGTTTTTCCCTAGAATCTTATGATCCCTATCTCATATAATATAACAGTACATATAGTTTCTGTTTTTGTTTTTGTCATTGTGTTGAACGAATGAAACATGCAAATCTAGGTAACGGTAGGATGACGTGACCATCATGGCCCGTATCTCAGCATTGCTCCAAGACGTGAGTGTATGTAGTTAGAAAATGAAAATCAGTCTTCTAACATAAATGCAAAACAAATTAAACAAAAGGTTAGTAAACTAATTAATTAAGATTCTACCTACGTGAGTGTTTCAATAATGTTTTCTAGTTTGTACCGTCCGTACTTTGGGCTCCATTTCTTTGCTTTGGTTTTGGCACATTAA
This sequence comes from Prunus dulcis, assembly GCF_902201215.1. Lineage (NCBI taxonomy): Eukaryota > Viridiplantae > Streptophyta > Magnoliopsida > Rosales > Rosaceae > Prunus > Prunus dulcis. Next base: position 15,537,728 of record NC_047654.1, on the reverse strand, counting down.
TTTGTCCTCGTCTATGACTATGACTGGCTTTGGTTATTTGGTCTTCGTCACTGTTATTTTCCTGGTTTTGGCTTGGGAAGATAGCAGCAGGGAATCAACTTTCTCGTGTTCCATGACTCTGACCTCACATTAAGATGAGATTTTTCTTGGTTTGTTTTTTCGAAAAAAGGTAGGGGGGGTTGGGTCATACCATCTCATGTACGATTGGATTGGCTTGGAGCATCCATCCATCAGCAAGGCAAACAGAGATCTTTCTTTCAGTAGTTCCTAGAATCCTAGGCAGCCATATACCCCGAAGGCTGCCTCCAGATCAAAAAAAAAAAAAAAAAATTATATATATATATATATATCTCTCTCTCTCTCTCTCTCTCTCTCTCTCTCTCTCTCTCTCTCTCTCTCTCTAGCTCCAGCAAGCACAAAACTGAAACCAAGTTTTACCATCCTCTATCTATCTATATATTCAACCCCTCACCACCCCCTCTCCCCCTACCTCCGATCAAAACTCTCTCTCTCTCTCTCTCTCTCTCTCTCTCTCTCTCTCAAGCACACAATTGTTGGGTTTGGCTTCCTACCCTTATTTAAGTATGTACTTATTTTATTCATAATTTTTCCCATTTTGTTATATGTTTGCTTGCTTTGCTTTATTGCTTCTCATTGTTGTGTTTACAATTATGTTTTCTTATTGGAAAAAAGCTCTTGTTTAATTTGTTGATCTTGAGTAGAATATCTTTGAAAAAGACTTTTCAAATTTTTTTTTTTTTTTTGGCTCTCCTTCTGAAAACATAATTTAATATAGTTTTTGACAATACATATTCGAAATGCAGTATTTACAGCATCTGGTGAGAGTATTTACAGTCAGTTAAAGTATCGACATGAGATAGCAATTTGTTTATTTTGCATCACTGTGTACTAGTATCTGTTACATATATGTCAATTCTTTTACTTTAATTTTTGACATTTCTTGCTAAAAGGAAAGGAAGTGAGGAGTATTGATGTCGTATTACCTTGCAGATGAAGGCGTATCAAAAAAAGAAGAAAAAAAAAGGGCATGCGTGCAGCTATTTGGAATGGTTGGAATCGGTAAAAGAGGTAAAAAGTTAATTGGCTGATTTTTGCTATATTTCCATGGTTAAGAGAGCTGGTGTTGGCTTCCTTTCTTATTTCTGTTTGAAACTTTAAAAAAAAAAACTGAAAGGGTTGGGGGCTAGATGGGAGTGTGATGGTTTTGGCAGGTCTGCCATTGGTGGTAAAAACAGATTATTATTATTATTTTTAATTAGCAAGTGCAAAAACAGGAACTGAAAAAATATGGTGTTTCTTTGGGACATGTAATTTATAAAAAGAGAACAAAAGAAGGTCCTTTAAACTAAACAAAAAGAATGAATTCCAGCAAGTAATGTTGGGTGGGTGAGAGAGAAAGACCTTTTATGTTGCTTTTCTTTTATCTAACTCTGCCTCTCTCCGTGCATTTCTTTTTAAAAATGTTTATATATTAAAATGTGTTGTAAATAATATAGATGGAGCTCACATGAAGTAAATAAGAGAATGATAGTCAAAAAGGGAAATGATTGTGTTAGAAAAAGAAGATTTTGGAGATGCATTGTACATCCACGGAGGTCTTTGGAATTGCCTATAAATAGACTCCCCTTCAGTTGAAAAATGTACAACCGATCCAGAAACAAGAGAGAGTGAGAGAGAGAAGAATTTGAGAGTGTGAGAGCTCTATCTTAGAAAGAGTTCTATCAGAAGAAGAAATTCTGTCCGTGTAAACACCACAAGAGCTAAATATAATTTCACTCCCAATATTCAGTGGTACTTCCCATACTCTGATTATTTTATTTTATAATAAAATGTAATATAGAAATGTACAAGTCATGGATTGACCTAATTATAAATTTGATGCAGGTTGTTTATGTTGCGGGTCATCTGCTGCGGGTGATTTGCTATTATCATGACTTGTAGTTATAAACACATAACAATTTAATCTAAATCATTGATACGTCTTAAATTCAGCTGCACTAGCACATGTTAAATTCAAAGTTGAAATTGCTCTTCTCAGAGTTGTCAAGTCATGTTCGTCTTACCCATAAGAATCTCATGCAAAAGTAAATAGAACGACATCAACTTTCATGTTTTCTTTCTTGACCTAGCTATATCTTTTAACAAGTAGACCTTTTCTTTTTCTTTCTACCATGTGCGAGGCATAGAGATAGAGGGACTGCAGAAATACGGTTGAAAATGACTAGAACAAGAGAGGATTTTCATACAATAAGTTTAGGCTAAAATATAGAAGAAAACTTAGTTGGCTAAAATACGGTTTGAAAGGCCCTAGTAATTCCTCAAATGTGTAACATCATTGTCCCACGGCGCTTAGTTGGCTGCTTCTCATTTATATCTTAATGGGGTATTGGCTTATAAGGGGGGTGTGGGTTTCTCACACACAAACACACACTATCAAAGTATCGTAAAAGTTTAAACCTAAGACCAATAATCTATAAGTCAAGGCTATTATCTACTGAGTTTGATCTTGTTCACAATCTAATGTGGTTTATATGATTTAATTTAATGTAAGCTGTTATTTCTATAAAGACTAGAATCTGCAAGGAGAGAGAGAGAGAGAGAGAGAGAGAGAGTGTGGTAAAACGGGAAAGTAGAGTAATGACTTTTGTATATTTATTTTTGTAGTATAATGGGATTGAGCGAACAAAACCATAAAATAAAAATAGCAAAAGCCCCACCAATATCTCTCATAGATTCGTTGCCCACTTCACGAGTTCACTCTCTCTCTTTCTCTTCCTCACATCACATCATCACATGTTGCCCCTACATAGTGGTTTTTTTTTTTTTTTTTTCAATCCTATCAAAATCTATAAAATATGTTAATCATGCATACGTGCATACTTAACTAGGGTTTTGGTGAAACCTTCATCATCAGAAAAGAAAACAAAAATTATTGAAATAAAATAATATGCAATATTCCATTGAAATCATTTCAGCTGCAAATGTTTCACTTTTTTTATAAAATTTTCTTTTTCCTTTCCTACCCTGTCTATGGATTCCAAATCAGACTTTTGCTTTGACTAGAGAATGCGGTTTTGTCCAAGTGATTTTCCATGTGTTACAACTTCTTTTGTGCCTTAATTCACTCTCACACATATTTGATTTGATATTATTATTATTATTATTATTAAAAAATGAGGGAGAACATAAATTGGACATCGATTTTAATTTGAAGATAAATGTAACTTGTATGGTATCATATCATCCAAAAACATTAATATAAAATAAATTCTTTTTTTCTTCTTCTTCTTGTTCTTTTTGACATTACAAGTAAACATAATTGGGAAAAAACTACAAAATAAAAAACAAACGTTGTCCTTGCTTTGCTTGCGACCATATAAGTATCATCCCACCAAACATATAAATGAGGAGGAGCCCATGGTACATGGTTGAAAACAGAAATAATTGCATAAATAAATTGAATACACGTACCTGAACTAAATAGATGCAAAGAGAGCTAGGCAGATATAGAGAGAGAAACTTGCCAAAAGCAAAGGGCACTTGGTTTGTTTTTTTGTTTGGAATTGGTCACTACTGCCATGAGTGATGGATGGGAACAACCAATAAATCCAACATAAAGAAGGCTGCCATTTCACTAAATCAAAAGCAAGCAGGCATCACATGCGGTGTTTTTAATTTCTATGAATGCTACATGCCAAAGTGAAAGAAATATATTATTCACATGTGACACCCAATCACAGTCATGCTATACTAACAAGACCCAAGGCACCTCAATAATTATATATTCAACCCTCACCCACCCCTACTTCCCCACTGCCTCCAGATCAAAACTCTCTCTCTCTCTCTCTCTCTCTCTCTAGCAAGCACAAAACTGAAACCAAGTCTCCTCCTCCCTACCCCTTAGCAAATTCCACACAACACCTCAAAACTCTCAACCATCATGCCTAACGATCAACTTGAGGTACATAATTTATACATTAATTTCAATACATGAATTTTCTTCTTTCATTTTTGACATTTCTTGCTACGAAAAGGAATATTGATGTTGTATTTTGCAGATGAAGATCATGAAAAAGAAAAAGAAAAAAAAAGAGGCGTGGTATCGTGGGTTAGCATAAAGTTGGAATGGGAGGAATCGGTAAAAAGAGGTATAAATTTTTTACATCTCTCGTTTATTGCTTTGTGATATTACACTTTGAAACTCAGATATATATATATATATATATATATATATATATATATCTCTCTTTATATATATATATATATAGTCCCGATCTTTTGGACCACAGGAGTCCAAGAGATTGTGGTCACCCACCGTTGGATATTAATCCAATGAATGGAATGTTATGCCTTTTGGTCTTAAGAATGCTCCTAGTGAATTCCAAAATATTATGAATGAAATTTTCAATACTTATAGTCATTTCTCTATTGTTTACATCGATGATGTTTTAATTTTTTCTGAGTCTATAGATCAACACTGGAAACATTTGCATACATTTCTGCATATCATTAAGACTAATGGATTAGTTGTTTCTGCTAAGAAAATTAAATTATTTCAGACTGATATTAGATTTCTAGGATATAATATAAGTCCTTTTGGTCTTAATGCTCCTAGTGAATTCCAAAATATTATGAATGAAATTTTCAATACTTATAGTCATTTCTCTATACATCGATGATGTTTTAATTTTTTCTGAGAACAACACTGGAAACATTTGCATCCTGCATATCATTAATGCTGCTAAGATTAAATTATTTCAGACCTATTAGATTTCTAGGATACAATATAAGTCAGATCGAGTTATCCATTTTGCAGATAAGTTCCCTGATCAAATTACAGATAAAAATCAATTACAGAGATTTTTAGGTTCTCTTAATTATGTTTCTGATTTTTATAAAAATTTGAGAAAACAATGTAAACCCTTATTTGATAGATTGCAGACTAATCCTCCTCCTTGGTCGTCCATCCATACAGATATTGTCTTACAGATTAAACGTCATGTTAAGACTCTTCCTTGTCTTGGCATTCCTACTTCTACTTCTTTTAAAATTGTTGAGACTGATGCTTCTGATATAGGTTATGGTGGTATTCTTAAACAGAAATCTGAGTCTGATTCTTCTGAGCAAATAGTTCGTTTTCATTCTGGTATCTGGTCTTCCTCCCAGTTTAATTACAGTACTATTAAAAAAGAAATATTAGCTATTGTATTATGCATTACTAAATTCCAAGATGATTTATTAAATCAAAAGTTTTTAGTCCGAGTTGATTGCAAATCTGCCAAGCATGTTTTAGAAAAAGATGTTCAAAATATTGCATCAAAACAGATTTTTGCACGTTGGCAAGCTCTTTTAAGTATTTTTGATTTCGATATTGAATATTTGAGAGGTAGTGAGAATTCTATTCCTGATTTTCTTACTCGAGAATTTTTACAGGATAAGCAATGGCTGGATCATCCAAAGACAAGCAAAAAATGAGTCATAATCCTCCTCCTAGAATTCTTCCTGCAACCCTGAGCCAAAAGCCTTCTCAATTCATAAAAAATGAGCCTGGATCTTTTTCTGTTAAATCTGAGCCCTTTACAATTACTCCCTATCCTGGTCATACACCCATACCAGTCATGAGCAATAGATTTAGCCCCTTAGGATCTACAGTCACCCCTGCAAGACCCAACTACCAGTCTGCACTAGTTTCTAGTTATGATCCGTTTCAATTACCTCCTACTGCATCGCCTATATCCTCTCCGTCTTTTGCCAAATCTTCTCCTTACGTCTCAAAAAATACATCTAATCTTGTCATTATTGATTCTCATATCCCTACATCCATGAGTCCTGCCCAAATTGCAGCTTATCATTTTCCTCCTGGTTTCCATTATCTTCCCCATAGCCCTTACAAGTCCTTAAAATTTTACAGAGAAATTCTTCATGAAACCAAGTCTGTTGAAATTAAGCCTATTCGAGACAAAACTGATCCTACAAAAATTATTTATCACTCCCTTTATATTCACCAAATTTTACATCCTAAGTCTTGGGGATCTCGTCCTCATGAGCTCCGTACCCTTCCTTCTAAATATCAATATAATTATGCAGACTATGTTGAAGCCTGGTACTACATCTTCTTACATCAAACCCCTGAGTTTTCCCACTCTTGGTTCATTAATTTTGATAACAAATTTAAAAATACTGAGCTTCCTTATTGGTTCCTTCATTGGTGGGACACCCATGGTCCCAAATCTGATATCATCCCTTCTGCAGTTCATGAGTTAATCACTTATTTTACCCAAAAATACAAAATTTCTGAGCGAGATCTATTTTTTCCTATTGATCTCTTATTTTTCACAAAATACAGACTCCCTTGGATAATGAAATGGAATTATACTGTTAATTGGGAGACTCGTTTCTTCTCCCGTCAGTTCTTTGTTAAATGGTGGGATCGTTTCGAAGTCCATCGTATTACAGATTATGTTTATAAAGACTTTCCCCAAGTTCCTAATCGTACCCCTGAGCCCAAGCATGAGCCCTCTTCCTCTTCGGATACTATCCTTACAGTTGAAGGTAAATCTAAGACTGAGTTACAGGACTTAGCCCAGCAGCTCCTTCTTCGAGCCTCTCAAATGCATGATGATGATGCTGAGTCTGAAACTTCTTCTAGTTGTCAACCTGCACAGCCAACTCCTGAGCGTCCTGCGCGATGGGCTGATTTTCTGCATGGTCAAGATCCTAATGATGCTTATGATGAAGCCTATAAAGCTTATGATTTGAATTCTGATTAGACTACTGCAGACAAGTTACCTGAGTTAAAGCAAGTCACCTGAGTTAAAGCAAGTTACCTAAGTTAAAGCAAGCTACCTGAGTTAAATTTATTTACTTGAGTTACTGTTGTAAACCTGAGTTACTTTCAATGTTTGTCTTTAAAAGGAGGCTTCGACCTCAGTTGTAATCAATCCTTTTCTTTCTCTTCTTTTCTCTTTAGTTCTTTTCTTAGTTTTAAAAATGTTTTTTCAGAGATCATGTTCTGAAGAACAACCTTAGTATGAGAGTAAGCTTATAAGTTTTATAAATTTATGAATTTACTTTTATATATTTGAAGTATCATCATGTTTTCATACATCATGATTTCTTACATACATGCAATATTTTTATTTTCTCTTATAGAAACTCAGATATATATATATATATATATAACATATAGAAATAAATCTAAATACTCTCAAATGTTGTAAAGGAAATAATGAAGCCCACATGAAGAAAAGAATGAGATATTAATCAAAAAGTTAATAATGATGCCACTCAAAAACATCCTCTTATTATTCTAGTTGTTCTCACAATTTCTATGTTGTTTAATCCATGCTTGTTTAATTTACTTCTTTGTAACGTAATTTGTAATTTCTATGTTGTTTAATCCGTCCTGTTATTTTATGGTGGTGTAATTTTTTTTTACCCATCGCGTTGTAACACAAATTATTGTAATAAAATGATGGTGTGATCTTAAAACCCATCTATTATATCTTGAATAGTGGCGTAGTTATATTGCCCACAATATATGATATATTATGCACTTCATATATATTAGGTGGAGGTTTTTATCCCCACATTTATTTTATTTATGGTATGGTGTAGGTTTATTACCCATACGGCAATATTTATTTAAAGGTGTGGCGCGGGTTTATCGTCCACACAGCTGCCTTTACTTTTATTTAAAAGTATGGAGCAGAATTAGTGCCCATACAAGCACATTTACGCTTACTTAAGGTATGATGTGGAATTAACCCTCATACTTTATGAATTTACTTTACCGCACATTTATTTTTATTAAAAGTATGATGTGGAATTAACCCTCATACTTTATGAATTTACTTTACCGCACATTTACTTTTATTTAAAGTATGATGTGGAATTAACCCTCATACTTTATAAATTTACTTTACCGCATATTTACTTTTATTTAAAGTATGGTGCGGAATTAACGTCCATACAACAAGCAATTTACTTTATGAATTTACTTTACCGCACATTTAATTTTATTTAAGGTATGGTGCGGGTTTATCGTCCATACCAGCAAATTCATAGCACTTTATTTTTATCATCAATTAATATACCTGAATAATGAGGGCCTGAAATTCCTATTAATAAGTGGCTTAATGTCCCAGATCTCGAGCCTAAAGTTTTGGATGGCAAATTTGGCAAAACTAGAGTTTGCTGCCTTGGACCTTTCCGGGGACAACTATTTATCATGGGTCCTGGATGCCAAAATTCATCTACGAGCCAATGGCCTCGGACAAACAATTGTAGATGAGAATGATGCTTCGCCTGAAGAGAATGCGAAGGCCATGATCTTTCTTCGCCGCCACATCCATGAAGCGCTGAAGAGCGAATATGTGGTGGTTGATGAACCGTTGGTTCTATGGAAAGCTCTAGGTGAAAGATACGATCACCAGAGGATGGTGACTCTCCCAAGAGCTAGATACGAATGGACTCACTTGAGATTTCAAGATTTCAAGTCAGTGTCCGAGTATAACTCTGCTATGCACAGAATTACCTCATTAATGAGGCTATGTGGGGAAAATATATCTGAGGAGGATATGCTCGAAAAAACTCTGAGCACTTTTCATGCTTCAAATGTCCTCCTTCAGCAGCAATACAGACATAGCGGTTTCAAGAAGTACTCGGAACTTGTATCTTGCCTCTTGTTAGCTGAGCAGAATAATGAGCTCTTATTAAAGAATCACCAATCTCGCCCAACGGGCTCAGCACCACTTCCTGAAATAAATGCTGCATCTCAGGAAGTGAATGCCACTTCATCTCGTGGTAATATCCACAAACGTGGGCGAGGGGCAAGCGTGGCCACTGGCAAGGAAATAGAAAAAATCGTGGTGCTCGTTCAGAGGGTTTAGGTCCAAGGAGCGGTCCATCCACGAATGGCAAAAATGCATCCCGTAATAAGGGAAAGGCACAGATGAGCCATGTGCCTAGAAATGTTGAAAGCCCTTGTCACAGATGTGGTGCAAAGGGACATTGGGTGCGCGCATGTCGTACGCCCAAGCATTTGGCGGATCTCTATCAAGCTTCACTTAAGAACAGGAAAGTGGAGATAAATTACATTGATCATGCTCCGCCAGCCACAGATGGCTCATCAGAAATATCGCGTCAGCTAAACAAGACGCATCTGGATGTTTCTGATTTTGTTACTAAAAGAGGGAATGAAGCTTATGAGTCCGAATTAGATTAAATTCCTTAATGTACTATTTGTATTAGCTGAAGTGTTGTTTAAATTTCAATCCAATAAAAGTGGTAATGTTTTCTTCTTTATTGATTCAGCTTATTTTACTTATTTGGTGGCATGGATGTAAATTATGGATGCCCTCAAAACAAAGGCTATGGCAAAGATATTTGTCTCGCAGACAGCGCAACTACTCATACGATCCTTCAAGATCGGAAGTATTTCTCAAAATTAATGCTTACAAAAGCAAAGGTAACAACCATATCAGGTCCTGCAGATCTGATTGAAGGCTCAGGAATAGCCCAAATTATGTTACCAAATGGAACAATACTGTCCATTCCAGATGCTTTGTATTCATCTAACTCCAGAAGGAATCTGTTGAGTTTCAAAGATATACGTTTGAATGGCTACCATGTTGAAACAAAGAAAGAGGAAAACATGGAATATCTTTGCATTACCTCCAGTGATACCCAAAAGCGTATACTGGAGAAGCTTTGTGCTCTCTCATCAGGGTTGTATTATACAACCATACGGACAATTGAGGCACATAGTGTCATGGACCAAGAGTCCATTGACTCAAATGCTTTTAAGCTTTGGCATGACAGGTTGGGTCATCCTGGATCCACCATGATGTGCAGGATCATCACCAACTCTAAAGGACATCCCTTGTTGACTAAACACATTATGTTATCAAGTGACATCTTTTGCCAAGCTTGTTCACAAGGGAAGTTGGTGATCAGACCATCACAACCAAAGGTTGATGTTGAGTCTCCATCATTTTTGCAGAGAATTCAAGGGGACATTTGTGGACCTATTCATCCCCATGTGGACCATTTCGGTACTTTATGGTCTTGGTGGACGCATCTACCCGATGGTCACATGTTTGTCTTTTATCTACTCGGAATATGGCATTTGCTAGGCTTTTGGCTCAGATAATTAAATTACGAGCCCAATTCCCAGATTATCCCATTAAGTCAATCAGACTCGATAATGCTGGTGAATTTACATCTCAGACTTTTGATGACTACTGCATGTCACTAGGCATTGATATTGAACATCCTGTTCCCCATGTGCATACTCAAAATGGCTTGGCAGAAGCTTTAATTAAACGCCTTCAATTGATAGCACGCACTTTGCTAATGAAAACAAAGTTGCCAATTTCTGCTTGGGGATATGCCATTTTACATGCAGCATCACTTGTGCGATTGAGGCCCGTCGCCAACAATCAATATTCTCCAATACAACTCGTATTGGGAAATCAACCAAACATTTCACATTTAAGAATTTTTGGGTGTGCGGTATATGTGCCCATTGCACCACCGCAACGTACTAAGATGGGCCCTCAACGCAGATTGGGAATTTATGTTGGTTTTGATTCACCATCTATCATCAGATACTTGGAACCCCTGACGGGTGATATTTTTACCGCACGATTTGCGGATTGTGATTTTGATGAGACAATCTTCCCACCATTAGGGGAGAAAAATCTGTGTCTAAAGAACAAGGCAAACTCATTCCTGAAAAACGACATGAATTATCATGGAATGTATCCACATTGTCTCATCTCGATCCTCATACTGCTCAATGCGAAAACGAAGTGAGAAGGATCGTTCACCTCCAAAGTATTGCAAATCAGATGCCGGATGCATTTAATGATGCAGCAAAGGTGACAAAATCTCATATCCCAGCTGCAAATGCACCCGCACGGATTGATGTCCATAATGGACAAAGCAATGTGCCAGCAAATGGTTCATCTGCTGCACGCCTAAAACGTGGCAGACCACTAGGCTCAAAGGATTCAGTTCCTCGAAAGAGGAAGTTGATGGACAAAATGAATCCAAATGAAATAAATAGAGAGCCCACAATTCATAATTCAAATGCCCCCAAAGAGGGACAGGTACTTCCTGAAAAGGAAAACGTCATTGGTGAGACAAGTGCCCCAGGAGTGGCAACTGTACCTGAAAGTCAAGAAATCTCCATAAATTATATGTCCACTTATAAGGCGTTGTATGAAAGGTAGTGTAGGACTCCTTTTTGTTGGAATGAAGTGGGGGATAAGAAATTGGAAAAAGTGGATAGTATCTGAGCAACAACCGAGAAGGTGAACTTGTAAATATTTCAAAAAGTTTGGTAAAAATAATATTTTTTCACCTCAGCTCTCTCTCCTCGAGCGCGCTCAGATCTCTCTCTCCTCAATCTTTCTCCTCGAGCGCGCTCAGATCTCTCTCTCCTCAATCTTTCTCTCTCCTTGACACCGACTCTCTCTCTCTCTCTCTCTCTCTCTCTCTCTCTCTCTTCGGTTCTCTCAGCTCCGGCCACGGCAAGACGCGAGACAAGTCCCATTAGCTTCGTCTCGACGCCCCAGTCAAGGCCCACTAGTTTTCCTCACCGGAAAACTCGAGAATAGCTGACGGTATTGACTGGTTTTTCTCTGGTTTTTCCCATCGTTGTGTCGTCGTCTCCACCGCTTAATCCCGGTGAAAAAGGTGAGGGTTTTTCCTCTTTTTATCTATTCTAGCTATCTATGGGATAGGATTGGATCGATTTGCTGTCTAGAAAATCGATTTCGAAACCTAAGTTTTGGCCGGATTTCAAAGTGAAATTTCGGCCAGTTGCCATCCGAATTGGACCTCCCCATAGTTGAATAAAGTGATCCTGGCTTCTATTAGTATCTAGGGTAGGAAGGAGGAGCGGTGGTGTGGAGAATTTCCATAGCCGGAAATTTCTCTATACATCCATGCGCTGCCGGCGCGTGTGGTGGAGTGTGGGCAAGGGTGGTGAAACTATAATTGGTCCTGATGAGATCCTCAGGTTGTCACAAGTGTGTAGGATTTTGCGGATCTCAATTCGGACGTCGTTTGACATCGAACAGATTTTCGCATATTGTGCGTTATCATAGTGGATCGTTTCCCAATTAAAATATGTTAATCTAGGTACTCTTAGAATTGTATAGGAATTTGCGGATCGTGAATCGAAGCCCCGGATGTTCCAATTCAATAATTCAAAGTTTGTGGGTTAGCGATAACTGTCCAACCGTGAGCGATTCCTAAACCTGTAACCGGACCTTAGGATACCTCGTTCAACGTACACGCACTGAAAACTTGGGGATTTAAGTAATTAATTTTGTGATTTTTCTTTTCGAAGTAATTTTATATTAATTAAGGGTTTGTATCTCGAAATAGATGTTCCGACCGCGCGTTGGATGTTTCGGTGTGTCATAGTCTGCGAGCGTAGGACTTAGTATTGGAGCTACACATGGCGTTGGATGTTCTAGTGTGTGAGCTATGAAGTTTCGTCCCCCGGTTGAACTGCTCATCTCTAGACGCAGGATAGCACCTAGAAATCCTACTTGCTAGTCAAACAATCCCCCGGTTGGATTGTTTCCCTGGTACCTAGGTAGTGTGATGAGTATATTGTATAGTTATATTTATATCTATGTAAATATAGTTGTGAGTGTGAAGAAATTAGAGTCTATACAGTTGGTTGGTATGAGCAATAAAATTGTGGGCATGAGGTTTATGGATGGAGTGATTTGTGGTTAAAGAGTTTTCAATGAAATATATTTTTGAGCATTTAATTATGAATTGTGAACCTACATGTCTTGAGCATTACTTTTACACGGTGGGGTTACTATGTTGTTTTAAATGCAAATCTGGTTTTTGTCCACTCACATGTTTTCTGTTTTGTGCCCCCAGCCAGTAGTCTCTCAAGGAAGGTTGCAAGCGGTGTTCGAAGGCCGAATCGTTTACATCAGTAGATTAGGCTTCGAGTAATTTCCTTCTACTCAACTGCTCTTGTAAACTATATTCAGTAGATGCTCTGTTATTACCCATGTTAAATTTTACTTGTGAGGTCGGATGCCATTTAGTATGTTTTGTTGTATGTTGGAAGCATGCTGTTGGTTGAGATTATATTATGTATTTTATGCAGGTTGAATTTTATTGAGTTTGCTCAATTTACAAGAGAGACTCCGCCAAAATTTTGGTAGAGTCCCGGCTTTTAGTAAGTGGGCCAGACATCGGGGTGATGTTGGTAACAAGACGGGATCCACTTCGGATTCCGGGAAATTCCGGGGCGGGTCTTGTCAGATTATGCAATCTAACCCCTACCATTTGTCATATTTTTGACCTTTCATATGCATTTAGAATACTCACCGCATTCGTTAATTGTATATTTATGATTAAAAGAGCACAATTCATTTTGAGTGTTTTTTTCACTTCATTAATTGTGTATCATTTTAATTTATCAGATTAATCGTTTCTTTATATGATTTTCGGTTAAAATTGATTGGAATTTGTAATATCTGTGATATTATTTTGGATTGTACTTAATAGGTAAAACATGGCTTTTACAAGAGATTAAAAACAAGCATATACTATGTAGTTAATTTGCTGGATTTCTGCACGTATGGTCATGAATCATAACTCCTACAATTTAATATATAGAACGCATCTGAAATCATGTGTTTGCCACAAACAAAAAAAAGCCATTATTTTATTCATGGTCATGAATCATGACTCCTACAATTTAATGGAATATAGAAATGTACAAGTTACAGGGCATCCAACCCAAAACTAATTTGCGATAGGTTTGAGACCAACATCTCATATCTTTTCATGCAAGGCTTACAACTCCTCAAGTGAAGTTCTATATATATATATATATATGTGCTGAACAATTGAAATATACAGTCGCAGTACATATTGTATAATATATACTTGACTAGGTATATATATATATACGACGGCTCTGATACAGGAGGGTTTCAAGGCCAGATTCATTAGAGCAGTCAGAGAGTATCAAATTTTAAAACTATTGCGGAAAATAATGCAATAAATTAATGACTCAATTGAAGCTTTTATAAATCAAACATAAAACTTATAGAAAAATCTTGACTTGAACATTTTATTGATTGCATGCAGTAGCTAGAAAGAGATACATAATTATACAAGTGTTTCTTTGAGCAGGAAGATGACTCAGAGAAATCGTAGCAAAAACTGAGAACAGAAAAGTGACTGAGGAGAATCATCGGGAAATCACTGTGGCAGCATAAGATTCCATTATTAATGGGATGACTGTTGAGGCATGCGTAGATTCCATCATTAATGGGATGACTTGTCTCGAATTATTGACGGATTGTCTCGAATATTACCTGTGTACTTTAGTAATAGGGGATAACTTACTTCAGTCTTCATTGAGATAGTAAGGGTCTTGGGCATCTTGGTAATCTACCCATCGCATTGTTTGACTAGGAGAATTAATCCTCTGACTTGGAGGAGGACTGTTCTTATGACTTAAGGATGAAGCTTGTGATGAGCAATCTTAATCGCCATCTTTGAACTGTGAGATGAGATCATGACACCCCAACTAATATTAGAGTTGAAATTGGTTTCTAGTTTAACCAAGAACCTCTCGTTTGTTGGTTTGTCATATTACAATTTTGGAATGAGTTTTTATCCATTTTCAAATCCATGTGTACAGCAGCCATGTGGTTGCATTCGGAGACATAATTATGTTATGATCCGGAGACATAATTAGTACTAAAAACTAACACGTTGGAAGCCCACCAAAAACTAGTACTAAAACGTGAGGAAGTTGAGAGTCCCGTGAAGCTGAATCAGCTTTCCATAAAGCTCTCGAAGCCTTCAACAAGACTCTTTCAAAATTTGAAATGGCCGTAAAGGCTTTCCTCTCAGTGTCTCAGTTGTTGGTACTAAACCACTTTGACGTTGATCATGTGAAAAAGCTTTGGTTCATAGAGCATTAGCAAGCCTGCACCATGAAGATAACAAATATAAATCTTAATAACAAGTCTTTTTTTCAGATAACAAATATAAATCTTAGATCACACATGAACATTGTCGTAGGCTGCAGAATGAGAGGTTTTGTGAATATTTTGATGAGGTAGGTTATTACAAGCAAGGACTTGTGGAGTTGTAATTACCAAAAAGAAAGTTGTAGGAGCAGTGACTTGTGCGGACAGAGAAGAGGAAGCTTCCCTTCTGTACTATCACCTAAATGAATGAATCGTTGTGAGATTATTTGATGAACTATGTGTACAAATATATCTAATGCCATGGACAAGCTGAAATTATGATTGTTACTATTTAACCCTTTAAAAAAATTCTTAGAAATTGTTTATTTCCAGCAAATTCCAAATTTGCATCTGTGTTACTTGGAGGTACTATATTGAAGAGAACATGTGTAATCTATTTTGTTCTGTACAAGTTAACCTTACCCTTAATTTCAAAAACTTAATCCTTCTGTTGTGAGCATAAGAACTATGTTGTCCTTGCAATTTTCAGGAAAACCGCAAGCATTAATCTAGATGAGTTGCTTTCTTTTGTCTTTCGGCTTTGGCCCAACAACACACACTCGCACGAATAGATCATGTTAGACAAACGAGCAAATCCTGTTTGTGCCACCAAGTAAATTCATTTGGCATTGGTTAAGTATAAAGGCAAAACCTACTTATTGTTTACAAATATAAAGGCAACCACATTGCAGGTTGAAATTTACATTTGGCAAAACTAAACTTTCTTTTTTAGTCCAAACCAAAAGAATTCACCCAAACAAACAAAGAAAAGGTAAACCGCATGCGTAAGACACACATCCAAAAGACTTTTCTCTCTTCATTTTTTTCCTTTTTCGGCTGAGACAATTTTCAGAGGAGCCCGAAAAGGGGAAAGTGAAAATAGCGCATTACAAGTTGAAGCCCCAAGAATACAGAGGCCCCAACCAAAACATAAAATGCGTGACGCCATATTTCAAAAGGTGCATAAGGTTATGTCCCTTTTCAAGCAGTGCACCACCATGAAAGAGGTCAAGCAAACCCATGGCCATATCATCCGTAATGGGGTCGATCAAAACCCCTTTGTTCTTGGAAAGATCATATCTTTTTGCGCGGTTTCGGAGCGTGGAGACATGAACTATGCGGCCTCGGTTTTCAGCAGCATTGAAAACCCAGATGGGTTTCTATGGAATTCTATGATTAGGGGGTTTGGAAAAACCAGGAAGCCTGAAAAGGCATTTGAGTTTTATAAGAGAATGCAAGAGAAAGGAGAGGTGGCTGACAATTTCACACTCTCCTTCTTGCTCAAAGCTTGTGGGCAATTGGGTTCATATTTGTTGGGCAAACAGATGCATTGTGCCACTCTGAAACTTGGGCTAGAGTCTCATGTGTTTGTAAGGAACACTCTTATTCATATATATGGTGTGTTGCGGGATGACCAAACTGCAACCAAACTGTTTGAAGAAATACCTAGTCCAGATTTAGTGGCTTGGAACACTATCATTGATAGTCATGTCAATTGTGGAAAGTGCAAGGAAGCACTTGACTTGTTCTTACGACTGCTACAGAGCAGCGTAGAGCCTGACGAGGCCACCGTGGTTGTGACCCTCTCGGCATGTTCTACACTGGGGGCATTAGATTTTGGGAGGTGGGTTCATTCTTGTATTGATCAAGTGAATCTTGGCGATATTGTGACGGTGTCTAATTCGCTCATCGACATGTATGCAAAGTGTGGAGCTTTTGAAGAAGCATATGAGACATTCAGTAAGATGGAAGGGAAGAACATAGTGTCATGGAACACGATAATTCTGGGGCTTGCAATGCATGGCCATGAGGACGATGCTATGGAATTGTTCTCGAAAATGTTGGAGGAAAAGCTTGAGATACCAGATGGTGTTACTTTCTTGGGAGTTTTGTGTGCTTGTAGTCATGGAGGGATGGTTGATGAAGGAAGAAGATATTTTGATGTTATGAGCAAAGAGTATCATATTCAACCAACAATGAAGCACTATGGATGCATGGTTGATATGTTGGGGCGAGCTGGGTATGTGGAGGAGGCCTACAATTTAATCAGGAGCATGCCAATGGAGTGTAATGCCATTGTATGGAGGACATTGTTGGCAGCATGTCAGGTGCACAGTGACGTTGAGCTTGGGGAAAAGGTGAGGAGCCATGTTTTGGAGCTGGAACCAGATCAAGGTCATAGCAGCGACTATGTTCTTCTGGCTAACATGTATGCAAGCGTGGGCCAATGGAACGAAGTTATGAGTGTGAGGAAATCAATGAAGGACAGGGGAGTTCAAAAACCAGAGCCTGGTAATAGCCTGGTTGGAGCATATTCTCATATGATATGAGGTTTGAAATGGACTCAACTGAAGCCTGTTATGAAGAAATAGATACAGCAATTACTATAGTTGAAAGTTGTCGCCTGTGTAATATACTGCTACTTGGGAGGCTTACTTGGGCAATTTAGAGCTCAGAGATCATTTCAAATGGATAACTATATTGCTCAGTTCCGGCTCAAGTCGGGAAATTTTATTTATAGATTTCCATCTAAAGTTTGTGTACTTGATAGATATGGATACAGACCAGTACATTCATCTCATTCTTTGCTGGAGGCTAAACTACACTAGTACAGTCTCATGTGGCTGATCTACACTAAGAGATTTTCTTCTGTTTCTTCTCGCACCACTCTTTGAGGTTGGCGTCTATCTTTTCTTTCACACTTGCATGAAACCCGGGATAAGGTTCATAGCCGAACGCTGTTTGAAGAACCTGCACGATGAAACAGAAACATGACTCACTCATCATCACATAGAGAAGCTATCTCCAATCTAGATGGGATTTAAGGATGTACCTCAAGCAGCACGAAGAAAGGCGCCATTAGAAATGCTTGAACGAGGTTGTCCAAAAGAGCTGGTGCTCGTTTCTAAAACGAAAAATTATCATGAGATATATATATATATAAATTCCGCTCATTTTCACTAATGAAAATATTACAGGGAAATGCATACTATGTTAGGAACATGGGAACAAGGCATAAAGTTTCAAAGGCCCAAAATTAGTCACCTCAAACACGCCATGGCCTATGAACTGTCCAGTCCAACAGAACAACTGAGCAGCCAGCACAACCTGAATAAGTATTTCATCAAACAATTAGGATTTCAGTTTTCAACATATAACTCTTAGAATGCATTGTAAATTTCTGCGCATGGATAGACAGATGAACAGTTGTTCAACTGATGAATGGCAAAATGAATCAATAGCTCAACTTATAAATTGCAAAGACCCTGTAATTGGTGTTTCAACCTCAAAAAACCTGCAATACCAATTGGAAAATGCTATTGCCCAAATTTCTAGTTTAAAGTTTCAATCTTTGGGCAGAGTTCATCCAAGTGCCGTGTGGTTCCTCAAATTCATCTAATCAGAATTCCTAACCCTAAGTAAACTTAAGCAACAAGAGAGGAAACTTAACCATCCAAGTGCCATTTTGATGCTTAGAATTACAATCAGGAAATACTGAATTTTGAAATTATCTCCAATTTGCTATCTTTGTGGTTTCCCACAAAATGATATCATCAACAAAAAAGACATAAGCTAAAACAGAGAAGCTTACCTTCCATGCCAAAGAAAATCCAAGGCGACCAGCAAGCAAACTGGCTCCAACCCAACAGAGAACACAGAGCAAAGCAGCCAAAGACCCAGCTTTCTTATCCAAGCAGACATAAAACAAGGCATAGATCGCAGTGAAAACAAACCCAAAATTCAACAGAAAACCATGACTGAGCCCAGCTGGGAAAGTGTACAGAGAAGGTGTGAAGTACAAAAGAACCAGAGAGGTGAACAATATCGGCCACACAAACAGAGTATGTATCAAAATGTTAACTGGGTTGCTGTGGTATGCGCCGTAGAAGGCGAAGTGCCTTTCAAGATCAAACAACCCAATCCTCCCCATAAAATTTCTTGGAAAGAAGACAGATTTTCCGAGAAAAAGAGACAAGGAAAATAAACAAAGTGTGTATAAGAGGACGAAGAAGTAGACAGAATTCGTAGGAAACAAGAGCCTAATAGCACATCGAAAGCTCAGAACTTTCCTTGATTGTGATTGATTATTATGTTGGCTATTGGTTTCTTTTCTTTAAAGTTGAACATCAAAATTTTTATATTTTTTAAATTAAAAAAAGGATTAAAAAAAAAGGATAAAGATTAAAAAATATGGCCCATGCAGGTCTCGAACCTGCGACCTTCGCGTTATTAGCACGACGCTCTAACCAGCTGAGCTAATAGGCCAGTTGGTAAACTTTCTCTACATATTATATTTATAGTATTATATTTGAAATGTTTCATAGGGTGATTAAAGGGTGGACGCAAATGATTCTCTTATCCACTTTCCCTCCAATCCAATGAAAAACAAAACAAAAACTGCAGCCTAAATTCTCGCACTTCAATTTACAACTGCATTTTTTTTCGACTCATTGGAGACAATGGCAGAAGCTATCATGGGCTTCACCATTATCAGTCCACATATTCACCGCTCCTCTCTCCAAACAGCTAAATTGGACATGACTCACACGAGCTCATGTACCAGATTGGTAAAAATTCAACCTTCCCTTGTTAATGACTTTTTTTTGCTGCTTTTCTTGTTATTTTTAAAATGGTACATGGAAATGCTTAGAGTGCCCTTCTTTTTCAGCTTAGGCAGTGTTCAAGCTCTGAACTTTTCAGTGGGGCCAAGCAGGTAATTAAGCAGTTTGTGAATTTCTCTTCCTTTATTGGTTTCTTAATTAGCAAAAAACAGAATCATGAATATGTTAAACCATTTACTGCATTAACTTCATGTCTTATATTTTGTTCAATAGCTTGTAGTTGGGAAGAATAGCAAAAGAGCCTCTTTATGCAAAACAAATGCCTTCCCAGATTGGCCTTTGATGGCAGTTCTAGTTGAACAGATAGAAGGCCAAAGAGACCTTATAACCCACAAATCTATTGTGCATCTCAGTGATGAATCCATAAAGAACGTCTGTAAGTACACCTTTCCTAAGGTTTTTTTTTTTTTTTTTTTTGGATTAGTTTTTCTATGTACTCTGCGATGGATTAGGGTGCATGAAAATTGTGACAGATTTTTTGTTTGACCCCTCCCTTTCCTATTTGTAGATACTTTTTACATCATGTTCACTTGTTGGGGATGCTTATTCTTTGGTTCCATGAAGGTAGCTACATTTAGTCTCACTTCATTCTTTTCTTTGGACACTTGTAGTTTTTGTGAATTTGTATGATATCGGGCAGCATTGAAAGCTTTTTCATTAGCAAAATCTCTTCTTCTACCGGGAATTTTTTAGATTAATAAAACAAATGAATCATTAAAAAATGTAAACGAGACATAACATTGTTTTTAGTTTATAACATTAAGTGTAATATTTTCATTAGCTTAGTTTAGTTTAGAGAACATTCTGAAATGTTGGAGAATGTTTCAGNGATCCATACTATGATTCAGAAACGTACAGAAAAGATGGAGGTGATGGTACTGGACATTGGATTTATGAGAAGGTACTTAATTAAGTTCATTATTTTCCATGCACTTCTGGGTCGCACTTTATATGTAACTTCAAACTGTTGGCGAGTACAAACAGTATCTCCATATGTATAGAAACCCCCTCCCATATCAATTGTAGTTGGCCAGCACCAGCAACTTAAAAATCTGATTGAGGTATAATTAATGGTTGGTGATGCAGCAAGCAGACATTGAAGAATCTGCAAGAGCAGAGTTGTGGAGGGAGGAGCTGATTGAGGAGATAGAGCAGAAGGTTGGAAGCTTGAGAGAGTTGGAAGAGGCTGGTAAGGAGGAGGAGCTTGTCAAGTGAAATGATTGTTTAATATTCTTCCACCCCTTCAAACATCCAGACGTTATTATAATATGTATATATACTATATATTAATTCAAACCTCTGAATGTTTGAATTAATCTTTTTAATCTTTTGTTTTTTATATTTGCAGTTAGTTCTGCAACAAACTAAAAAAAGAAGGAAAAAAGAAACAAGTTGGTAAATTGAATGATTATTGAGGTTATGGAGAACAATGCTGCATGATTGCATTGTTGTGGCTCTTATTTCTTTGTTAGGTGGACAAAAAGAGACACGAGGAAAGCTGTTCCCAAACTCATGGACTTGTTCTGGAAGATACCTCCGCCTTGGTTTTGTGGCAAACCAGTGTTCCAAAATCCAAACCTATGGGCTATATTTAAGGACCAGAAAAATTGGTCCAAAATCTGTGTGCTAATATGCAGATCCCATGCACATGTAACCAAGCTTTATCATTATCCATCATCAAGAATAGAAGCCCAGGTGCTCTCACTGTCATGCCATTTCATCCAGAGAAAAGGCGCACTTGCATGCATAACGCTCCCATAATATTAAATCATAAAATGAATGTGGGTGGTTTTGGTCCTATACATTTAGATATAAGCTACATTTATTGCTGCTCGGTGGCATTTCATAAACTACTCTAATTTATGAGCAGAAGAATTCCAACACTGGTGTAAAGGGACGGACACACTATCCCTTAATCCACAACTACGTTCGGTGGCATTTCTGATTTAATCAAATGCACCACATATTAACACGAAGGGCAATAATTTTGGAATCCCAAGTTGTTTTTGCAATCTTATAACATTTATCCATTAGATGGTGGAAGATGAATTTGAGTCCATTATGTTCTTTATTTTTGTTCTCTTTCAATCCAATTTAAAATCAATAGTCTCTTCATCCAACAACTGGCTTATTTCACCAAAACAAAGATTAAAAAAAAAACAACTGACTTACGTTCTAAGAGACTTCGATTGAGTGAAGTGCAGAGTTTTGGAACTACTTGAACTTGGTTTCTATTTTTTTTGTTTTTTTTTTTTGTTTTGGATTAGGTTCCTTGTACCATGACTCATCACTCATGATTATTAATGGGAAAAATATCTTCTGCGTTTGAAATTCTCATGTCCGTAGTGTGTTTGCCATGGATGTTTTTTTTTTTTTCTGTGTAATATTTTAATGACCATGTGGTTGTTAGATGCTGCGACTTGTCATTTGTTAAGGCCTAATCAGGGCACTTAGCACAGAGCATCTCATGGTTATTTGTTTATTAAGGTGAGATTGATAGGAGAGAAGAAAAAACAAAGTAGCTTTGGCGCTCTAGGTAATAGCTTTCCTTATAATAGTAAAATTCATCCCCCTTGCATGGTTTGCTTCTTGTAATTAGGACTTTTACCTGTTGTTTAACTATATATAAATCCTGTATTAAGAAAACTATACATAAATCCTATTTCTCTCAAAACTATTTATAAAAACGAAAATTTTCATCAGAAAATACTTTTATTTACCAAAATAGTATTTGGAAAAAAGAAAGAGTCAAATAAACAGAGCGATTTTACTCGTTCCGTGCAGTGTAAAAAGAGAGAGAGGATTCGTCATCTTATCCAAAATTCGAAGAGGCAGACACAGTCAGCTACGCGTTTTATCCGCTTTCATAATTTCATGGGGAATATTCCATTGCAAATACACAACAGAAACATTTACCGGTAATAATATAGCAAATTGTTTAAAACATGGCCAGCTCAAATTCCAAAACTCAACCCAAAATTACAAAGAAAGAAGGAAAAAAACCCCAAAATATAACACAAATCAATCTTTAATTCCGGTAAGAGGATATACACGTCAACATTCAAGACAGAGCTACAATTCAGTGTCATTTATCCAAATTATAAAGGGGAAAATAAAATGTGGATAAGAGTAAAATCCTAATCAGAAAGACCCCACCTACCCTTTTTTCCTTTTTTAAATACCCACTTCTTTCTTCTTCTTCCTCCTCTCCTCTCCTCTCCCTCTCCAAAGTTTTCAAAGAACAAAGGCACCTCTCTCTCTCTCTCTCAAGCCACAATTAGATAGGTTACTTGTCAAAAAGATCACACCTTTTTGTTCAAAGCTTGCACTTTTTGTTGAAAAGCATAAATCTTGTTCAAGGTTTTATTGCAAGGGATCTCTGTTCAGCCATATTCCAACCATTTTGATTCAGAAAGTTGGAAAGGTTGAAGTGGGTTTTTCTTGTTTCCTGCTCTCAGAAAAGCTGTCTGATTTAACCTAGCTATGGCATTCTCATCACAGAGTGGTTTCTATTTTTCTGGGTTGGATGAGATTACACTTGGCTCCAAATCCAAAGGGGATTATAGGTTTTGTACCCCCTTCAATTCTTCACAATATAAGGATTCAAATTCAAGAGCTATTCCTGTGTTGAGTTGTGATTTCTTGGGCAAACCCATTATTGTCTCAGATCAAAAGGGTTTTGAGAATTGGAAGGTCAAAACGTCAAGCAATTTCTTTGTTCATGTATGTAAAGTTTTCTTTTTTTCCTTTCTCTATTTTGGCTTTTGGCTTTTCGCATTTGTAGATTTTTGTGTTTCCATGCTGCATTATTCTTTTGGCCTTCAACAAATAATAGTTAATATCTGGTTTCAGGCCCAAGCATCTATCTGTGTAAGCCGAGCTATGAAATGGTGGGAGAAGACCCTTCATCCCAACATGGTGGAGATCCATTCTGCTCAAGAACTTGTTGATTCCTTGAAGAACGCTGGGGATAGATTGGTTGTAGTTGACTTCTACTCACCTGGTTGTGGTGGTTGCAGAGCTCTCCATCCCAAGGTATATTTTATTTTCAGTTTATGTTCTAGAGACCAAATTACCAATTCATATATTTCTGTATAGAGAAAACCTAGCAATCTAATTTATTTTGTGAAATTTGTTAACCAACAATTATCCATTTTCACAGATCTGTCAGCTGGCTGAATTGAACCCAGGTGCAATTTTTCTTAAAGTTAACTATGAGGAGCTCAAGACCATGTGTCATGCCCTCAACATTCATGTGCTACCATTCTTTAGGTTCTACAAAGGTGCAGAAGGTCGTGTATGTAGCTTCAGCTGCACCAATGCCACTGTGAGTATTTCCCTAAATCAATCTTCTTTCTTAAGTTTCAATATCAACGCATTTAGCAGATGTGTTTGTGGATCAAAATACTAAGTTAAAATTCTTATTTGACAGATTAAGAAATTCAAAGATGCAATGGCAAAACATGGGACTGGCCGTTGTAATCTTGGGGGCCCAGCAAAAGGTTTAGATGAATCTGAGATGTTAAAGTTAGCTTCAATAGGTGAATTATCAACAACATCATCATCACCTTCCATCAAGGAAGAAAGAGTGGAGGATCTAGTCACAGAAATTATAGATATGGCTGGTGTTTGGAGCAATGCAAGCCATAATATAGAGCTTCAAGAAGAAAGTTCCATGGTGAAAGCTTAAAGCAGTTCTCTATCTCTAGGACAGTTCCTACTTGGTGGTGGTGTTGTACATATCTTTTAATTTTTTGGGTTTTCCATAAGCAGGGGCTCTGGCTTTTTTTACATTGAGCCCTGCAAGTTTGGTTAATCTTATTATTAGATTGGATATTGTGATCTGATTAATGATTTTTAATCAGATCAAGCTTGTTATTTCTTCCAATTCGCTTATGGTAGAATATGGAGTTATGGATTTGGTACCTAGAACAATTTTACATTTGTCCAGAGCCCTTCCATTCACCTACAAATACATGGGCAATGCTTTGTTTTTCCAAGATGTGTATTGGCAATAATCCATCAATCTTGAGTGGGTCCTGCCAAGTTCCAAACTTTAAGATTTAGTCAATAATTTACAGCTAAGTAATAAAAAATTAAATTAAATTATAATCATATGGGTCATCAAATTAGGCAGTTGGTCATTTGTGGCCACCCTTGAATATTGACAATAGCTAAACTTCATTGCTTTTGAAAACTCAACTCAAAGGTTGGATTTTGATAGGACTTGGCTTTTTCTAGAGGAGACTCTGGACTTGGCTTTTCCAAAGTTTGTATTGTTTTCAACATCTTGTCCCTCAATTTCCAAAATAGTAATATATTTCCCAAAAGTTGAATAAACGTTTCACATGAAAAAATCATTTTTCCTTTTTGAATTGTTTATTTGCAGTGTAAACTTAGTCATACACTTTGAACCAACAAAAATGGCATTCAGACAAAACTAAATAGGGAACCAAATAATGCTTTTTGCTGGTCAGTGGGGTCACATACCGGTGGCACTGACGTGGATTACCAAGAATCCAACTCTGCGTGGGTCCCAGGGAAGTGGGTTGGGCACCATCCAGTCCCTACGGCTACGCTGGCTACATACTAGGAAATATCTAGCAGAAACCAGGCTATCCATTCCAACACGGTTTCCAGTTTCCACTTCCATGTTATTGGATAAAGGGATGGTTTTAATTTCAAAGGTGGATAAAATTATCGGATAAGGTGTGGCATGTGTCAGTTTAATTGTTGTATTTTAAATGCAGTACGCATCTAAAATTATTAATCCAGCCCATATAATCTAATTCTCATTTTAGAATTCAAATTTTTTTTTTATTGATATGAAGACAGATACAAGATTACACAGGAGGAACAGGGTTTAGGGTAGGAGGGTTCTTGCAGACAAGAAAGTAGAAATAAAAATAACCACTGCAACTCCATATGTAAATTTAGAATTCAATTAGTTGGTACATTTGCAAACATCAACTTAAATCGAAGCATTTACCTAATCATAAATTCTTGGTACTCTTTCTGGGCTTAGGAAACAATAACCCACTTGGCCTGGTTAGCCTTGGGCTCCAGGTAATCCAGTTCATGAAGAATGGGCTGCAAGAATGCCCACAAAGAACCTACTGACATTCTTTCTTTTTTTGGTCGAGACCCATCTACATAATAAAACACATGAGAATTATATTATTGCTTGTCGATTAATTAAGTCATTTCACATTCTTCTCAATCTTAATCATTTTTACTAAGCTTATAAATGAGTGAATTTAAGTGATTTTGAGAGAGGCTTGTCAATAAAATCTCCTTTCTAAGTCCGAGACCGAGTGTCGAAAAACGTTCGTTGGGTGCTTATAGGAGGTGACAAATGGGGAACATGGATGATCATCTCTTCTTCAAAGAGTCACTGAAATCAGCGGATTGTGAAAACTTAATATGATGCTTAGATTTGATACTTGAACACAAAAATTCAGTTGGTTTATACGACAAACAAAAACAAGGACCAAACAACAGAAATTAAATCGTGTGAAAGCCTTCATATACTATCCAGCGTGAACGATTATTTCATGAGGCGCTTTTGGAGCCCAATACTACGTTAAGCTTCCACAAAAGCAGCCTTCAAATCTCCGTTCTTTTGTTGCAATCATTAGGCTCTGTTTTTCTCAAAACCAATTCTTACACTAAAAAGATGATGACATTTGAACTTATGAACCACAAATGTTTCAAACAAGCAAAAAGAAATCAGATTTTCAAACGGAAAACAGAGAGTTTGCCTCAGAGGTAGTGACAATAGCATATATCATCATAATTATCTCTGATAATACGTGCATTTTAACTGCATCATTGGCAAAAGTTTTAATTTCAAGAAAAGAAAATCATTCAACTGAAATAATGTTGTGCATCAGAGAGATTCCCATTGACAAATCACCATCCTCCCAAAGGAGTTCTGATGTCCCTGTCTGTTTATCGTCACTTGCACAAATAAGTTCAAAACCAGAAAACTAAGACATACACATCATCAGATCAAATGGCACAATCATTAAACACAATCAAAACAAATTACTACCAACAATCCTACCAGCACAAAATAAGCAAACAATTACACAAGAATACAAATCCAGTGCAGTGCAAAAATGTTGAAAATGCATCGGAGAGATTCCCATTAGACTAAGTCATCACCCTCCGAAGAGTGCAGATGTCCCTGTCTGTTTTATCGTCACTTGCAATCCCAAACACAAACAATTCTCATTCTTATTATCAAAACCTTCACTTGCATAAACAAGTTTGCATAGTAAAAATCCAACCTTCCCGGCATAACAACAAAAGATAAGAAATTTCAGCAAAACCAGGCAATAAATTTGCTGGACCAGGGTTTTGGGCTAAACCCAACTCCAAAGTTTTCTTCAGCTACAATTCGGAAAAAATTCAGAGAACAAGAACAGAAACAGTACAGTAATCATAAAGCCTCATGCCTCAGAGTAAATTTGTTTCATAGAAATTAATCTCAAAGTATATTTAACACCATCACAGGCATGGGTAGGCATACTTCTTAATACTAGCCTTAAACAATGAAAACAAACACAGAGATCAAAACAATACAAGATGAGAATGCTTCGCAATACTGAGAATTGGCTATGAATCTCATACTCAAAGTGGCAGGTGAGAAACGGCATACAAGGAGGAGGGTGCAGAAGAGGAGAGGGTTCTAGACTTCTGAGTTAGGGTTTTGATCGATAGTGATCATATATATATAGTTTGGGTACAGCAAATTAGGGCACAACATGAAGGCCGTACTTTGATCAGGACCGTCGATTTTAATGTAAAGGCACGGCAGAAATTGGTAATGGGTCAGGTTAAAATGGGCCAGAGGCCCAATGTCTAGGCACAACTGAGGAACCAAGTAAATGGGCCAAGGCCTGGTAGCTCCTAACAATCCAAAGGGCCTTCAGAACGAAGACTTGGGCCTTTGATAAGTAGTGTTAAGGTAGCACAATTTTTGTACCACGGAATGAAATATGACTTGGGCCGAGATCCAGAATGAATACGAGTTGTACCTAGTTTTTTTTATTTTGCCAATGTTATGAATGGAAGGGAGGAAACTCACACACACGGGTATAATGAGGATTTGAACCCATGACTACTTGGAATTGGAAGCACACTAGAAACGCAGGTCAATCCAACTAACACTTTATTGGTAGTTGTATTCTATCCAACTAAAACTGAGGAATGTATTCCCAACATATCCCGTTAAAACCGTTTAGTTAATACATATGAACGAGTAAATACTCTCAAATTTAATCGATTACAGAGATGATCTTTAAAATACGAATGATTTCGATTATAACATATGTACGATGAAATTCATATATCACTAGGATATACACAAGGAGGTGCACCCTTAGTATTATCCATTCCCATATTTTCAGTCTTACACATCTGACTAATGGCATTGGTATCTATCTCCCCATAAAGCAGCTTTAGCAAGACAAGAGAGGGGCCGCCGAGAAGACTGAAGAGTTGTCTGGAAATTAAACTTTGATTATCTTCATCTCTAATGTCTTTAATAGCGGTTTGACAGACAAACTAATCAACTTTCCAACTGCATGCCAACGATTTCATTCAGACCTCTTTGCCTATTATTCCTTGAATTCGGGCGGCTTGTTTTCACTTTTGTATATGTTTGTTAACTTTACCGTGCTCAAACAAACAAGTAATTAGGAACTAAATATAGTAAGTAATCCATGATCATCAAGTACATTGGATGTGGATTGCTCACGTCTTTTCCCTTACTTTTCCTGAATTAACACCGAAAGTTTTTAACAAAGAATAATCTATATATACCTTTTCTTTTTTCTTATAGTTTGCCTCTCTAAGTAAATAGAGTCAATGGAGAGGATTGACCATCTATACGATTTATCAGCAACTACTATCATTATAAATTAAATTTTATAAAATTAGAAGGTTATGTAAACTTTTCCGCTTCGCTACATATAAATTCAAATAAGCTACATATATATAAAGAGCTTTCATTGAGGGATCTCTCAAATAAGCTTATTTGAGAGACACTATTGTAAGGCCTACTCTGGATTGTATTTTACTAATGCAAACCGTCTATTTTATAGATATTCATTCAAAAATCATCTCTATAAAAAAATCACTTGAATTCAATTTCATATTATGTATATATACTCTCTCCTTCTGTTTGCCGTTTATATTAGCTAGCTATCACACATGCTCGAACTTGTTTTTTTCTTCCAGTTCTGTAATGATATGGATCGCATGATTTCATATTTTTTTCCAAAAAATTAGTAGCCGTGAATGAAAGAAGTCACAGGCTCTCTCTGGACACCAACGTTTTGATGTTTTATGCACGTACTGCCATAATTTTCATATATTTGCATAAATTTTTTATTGTCAGAACGTAAATATAAATCACGCACGATTTTAATCAACCGGGCACGGTTTTAACATTAACAATCTCAATAATTTACACAAATTAATATAAATGTAAGTCTTGAAAGCGGTTTGTTTATGATTGATATTACACATGCATGCATGGGTCAACATTAGGCAATTTACATGATTAGATGTAAAGTAGTGTTACGATTTTCATGATATGATTTTCCAGGTGTTGGGCTCGATCAGTAGGGTTTTCTGGTGAGGAAAGAATCCGTGATTGATAAGGAAAGATCAGAAGAGAGAGAAAAGACAATCTGATTGGTAAAGCTACAGCTCGAAATGACGATCGAGTATCCCATGAAAGAAGCCAAATGAGTGCAGAACGTACGTGTTCCATTCCTTGATAAAAACCCTTCAAGTTGCTTTCCATGGAGAGCCGACGTAAGCTAAGATAGCTATATGTGGCTGGCACCACCATTCTACTCCAATCTCTTTTTTGTCAACTCTCTTTATTATCTTTATTTGCTTTTTCCTTTTTCGTTTCTAGAAATTGAATTCTCCATTTCTTTCCAGCGACCTCATTCTACAACTTACGTGACAGTATGACTTTGTGCATTGGAAAGTTTCTATGTTGAATAGATCCAACTTCAGAATTTGAGTCGTTGAATCAATTAATATATGTTACTTAATATTGACTACATAAATAAATTAATTATTCAGGTCTAATTTTACTGTATATTTATATACCCTTTCATTCAGGCAGTGGCGGAGTCGGGATTTTATGTGTGGAGGGGCCAATATATTAGGGTTTAAAGTTGATTTCTTCCCCAGTGTTAAGCTTGTAAAATTTGAGAAACACCATTTAGGGTACTCTACGATTTTTTTTTTCAACGATCCAAACTATCTATTTTTTGGTCTTCATTCATAGGTTATCTTTGCAAAAAATTAAATAAATCGGAAACCGTTTAGACATCTAATTGTGTCAAACAAAATCAATAAACATGGTGCTTCAAGAAAGTACTAAAATTTCAATAATTTAATTGAGTGGTCAAATGATATCGGATTCAATTGATTTTTTATAGAGATGATCTTTAAATAAATATTTATAAAATAAACGGTTTGAATTAGTAAAATACAATACAAAGTACACTTTACAAAGATGTCCCTCACCACTAGTTATATATATATTCTGGTTGATGTTGGTTATATAATGGATTCAGAAGATAAGATAGAGTACATACCATACGTTTACCACACCAAATGAATCATGTTCTGGGAGATCGTGCATGGCAACCCTCCATGACTTCAAAGAAAAACACAAAAATTATATATATTATATATATATTAGTTGACCATAACTAATTAATACGTACATGTTACATTACACTATTTAATTATTTAATTTAGCACCTTGAAGAAGAATAACATTGGAGAACAAGTATATCTATAATCTACTATATAGCAAAGTAGGCGGATGCAGATATACATATGCATCCTTATGATTGCTATTTTCAATTCACTGCGAATATTTCACATGCATGCAACTCTCGGATTGGTTTAATAAATTTGCAGCTTTTGCAGAAACCAGTTGCAATAAATTGAATGAAATTATTTTATAATAAATGAGACATGGAGTTGTTGTGGAGTTTTCTCACCTGGCCCTACTCCTCCTCCCCCTTCCTCCTCCTCCTCTCTCCTTTTGTAACAGACTGAGCCTGCTTATCATCATCAACATTTCATCACCCACGTTACCAAAAACAAGAAGAAAAGAAAAGGAAACGTTTTTTTTCCATCAGCCATGTGCTCTCCAAGTGTCTGCAGCACTAGTGTCAAACCGATAAGATTGAATGCATGAGTGAGAACGCTGTGTTTTGTGTCTAGAAGATGATGCCCCTTGCACAATAACCGGGTCAAAGTTTCTAATGTATTTGAAGACAAGGACCTGTAAAATATTGGTCAACACTCAACAGCCCTACCATGTTTTATTTGGCAATTTGTCGGCTTAAAGATATCATGTAATTTTCCAGATTGAATCTACCCAAAAATTCCATGCTAAATACCAACATTTCAATGCCACTGCTGAAGCCTTAGGCATTCCTAGGCTAGCTACTGATCGTGGTCAGTGTGTATGAGTAAATCGCCCTCTCCGATCTTTGACAAAAAGAAAAAGAAAAAAAGAAGAGACTTTAGTGTACTTTATTGGTAGTTTCCACATGCATCCATTTGGACATATATTGAAAGATAATTTAGAAATTCTGGAAAACTTTATAGGTCATAGATTTTTCAAAGTAACTATAGCCGCATTGCCCTTTTTGACTGGACATTCACGGGACCAATCTGAATATGCATGTGCATTTTTTAATCTTGCAGAAGAGGCTGAAGCTGCTAAAAAAAACAGAGCAAAACAGAGTAAAAGGCAGAATCTGGCAAAATGATTCTGAGCTGCAATTGTAGTAAATAACAGACACAATTAATGGTGGTTCTAGTGGGCATGATAGAGTTGTATGTAGCTAACCAGTTTTGAATGCAAATTGCAAAACCAGTTTTGGGGCTTGAACCTTAATAATACTTCAACTTCAATTAAGTGGTTCTAGTGGGCATGGATGATGTATGTAGCTAACCAATTTCTGTATGAATTTTACAGAAAAAGTTACCAAAACACACAGAGAATGGTTCCAAAACCACGTGGTTTCAAAGAAGTGTGCTTTGGTTCCTCAGACACATACACTAAACCTCTTACACATGGCGGTTTAAGGTCCCCACACCTCAAAAGTTTAGTGTCAGTTAGTTGCTGTGACGTCTGCCTAAGCAAACAAAGCTCTGTTTCTCCCACCATCTATTTATCCCCCCCAACTCTCCTCCACTTCTCCTCACAACTCACAGCCCTCCTCTGCTCCTCCTTCCCTTCTTTCTCTTTCTTCATTTGCTCTCTTTCTCACACTTCCAAAAGGTCTGCCTCTGCTTCAAAACATGGCAGTTCTTGGGCTTGCCTTGGTTGGTTTTCTTCTTCTTTCTCTGAGCTCCTCTGCTTATGGCTCTGATGGGGGCTGGGTTAATGCGCATGCCACTTTCTATGGAGGAGGTGATGCCTCTGGCACAATGGGTAAGCACAAAAGCTCCTGAAAACCAATTGGTTAAGTAATTTTTCTGAGTGCCCACCCATGAATTAATTTTTGATGCCCAAATTGCAGGAGGGGCTTGTGGATATGGCAACCTGTATAGCCAAGGGTATGGAACCAACACAGCAGCTCTGAGCACAGCCCTGTTCAACAATGGGCTGAGCTGCGGGGCTTGCTTTGAGATTAGGTGTGCGAGTGATCCAAAATGGTGTCTCCCAGGCTCAATTTTCGTCACAGCCACCAACTTCTGCCCTCCAAACAATGCCCTCCCCAACAATGCAGGCGGTTGGTGCAACCCTCCACAGCAACATTTTGATCTTGCCCAGCCAGTCTTCCAGCGGATTGCTCAATACAGAGCTGGGATTGTGCCTGTGTCTTACCGGAGGTATGAATTTCAGGTCTCATGCCTCATTTGTTTTTGTTTTTTTGTCACAATTTTTTGTTTGTTTATGTTTATGTTTCCTTTCACACTCCACCCTAGTAACAGGGGTTTTTTTTTGTAATTCAGTAAAACAAATTTATAATTTCTAGTGGTTTTAGTTTCGCCACATTTAAATGGCAAGTTTTAAAATGGGGCAATGAAACGGGGATAGGCGATATAGCAAGGGTCTTGTAGTTAAAGTGATTGGCATAAGTTCCATATTCGATCCCCACCCCCCAATATATATCAGCTTTCAATTTATCTTTTTTCAATGTCTGTTTTTTTGTAGGGTCCCATGCATAAAGAAGGGTGGCATAAGATTCACAATCAACGGCCACTCATACTTCAATCTGGTGCTGATCACAAACGTTGGAGGTGCCGGAGATGTTCACGCAGTTTCCATCAAAGGGTCAAAAACTGGTTGGCAAACCATGTCTAGGAACTGGGGGCAGAATTGGCAAAGCAACTTTTATCTGAATGGCCAGAGTCTCTCCTTCAAGGTCACCACCAGCGACGGCCGCACCGTCGTCGCCAACAACGTTGCTCCTGCCGGCTGGTCATTTGGCCAGACATTCAGTGGCGTACAATTCTGAAACAACACAAGACTTAACAAGCCTAAAAACGACTTGTTTGGTGGTGTCACACTGTCTAGAGTTAGTTTTAGAGTCGAAATGAGAAAAAAAGGGCTTATTATTTCAAGATGGCCATTTTATCATTTAAAAATTAAAGGGTTATGGGGTCATTGTGCTTTGTTCTGCTTTCTTTTTGGGAAAGGCAGGCAGAGAGAGAGAGAGATTTGGCAGCGGTGGGCATAAACCACCCGCCACTTTTTTGTTAGGTTAAGTTTGTTTTGGTTTAATTTCATTGTAACGCAGTTTTATTTTGAATTACTTGTATGGTTTGGTGAATAAAATCTTCCTCTCTCTTCATGAGGGTGAAAATAGTTGCCCAAAATTTTCATTCATTCTATCTATCTATGACTGTAGATGTTTTCTTTTAATTCATCACCATTCTCATTTAATCTGAAGGTGAAATTCCTGCTTCATAATTAAGACTAATATAATTTTCTGGTTTGCTACACCCACCTTTTGTGGTTGGGGGACCTTACTAACCTGAGGGTAGGGGTGTGCTTGTGCGACATCACACAAGGTGAGCAGTCCAAGAGTCAGGACCACCATACCATATTTGACAAGATTTCAATCAAACAACTAATCACTTTAACGTCATGCTTAGTTACAGGCTCACTCTAATAGGCAAACTAATGTAATTTGGACGTAAGTCTAAACCTAAACTTGTCATAATTGAGAATCTTGGGCCAAGAATCTGTAACCTCTCTCTTCAATATCCATGAAGAATTGGGCTAAGCCCAAATTCTGACTAGATATGGACTTTGACGTGGGCAAATGGATTTGGGAGGTTAAAACAAGCCCAAAATCTATTTTCTCTTAGGATGAAATTTCTGTCACAGCCGGGCCACCCTGTTGCCTAATAATAATATTGTACATTGCATTTCCAAAATAATTAGATCAAATCAAAGGGGTAAGTAAATATGCAAGTTTCAGTTGCTCCAAGTTGGTAAATGATGTTTACAATCCTTGTTGCCTTGCCCAAAGTAACCAGACAGAGATCCTATATTTGAGTCTTTTTGAGTTGGAGGCTCATCAAGGTTTTGGGGTACCATGAAATTGGCCTCCAAAGTGAGAGAAAAAGGTCTTTGATTGAATGCCAAGTTTGTCTTACAAAACCTTTTAGATTAACACTTTTGCTCAGCCTGAGCACTTTCTTTGTGAATTTAACACGCTCACCTCAATTGCTAAGCCTAAGGGGTAGTTTGAGCCAGCCACTTGTCATGCAACTATAGGTTTCCATAGATTCCACGTGGAAGGAGATTCTAATCATCATATCCATATCCTGTTAAAAGAAAAAATCTTCCTACGTGGCCAAAAAGTGGACCCTACAACATTATTTTCAGCCAACAACAACAAAGATATAGATTTGTGGATACAACGCTAGAGATAAAACGATAAGGCTCAAGAGTTCCCATTGGCCAATCTATAGCCTCGAATTCATCCTCACCGTTGGATCCCAAAAATCTTTGCAAACCAACGATAAAGTTCCACCAAAGAACAACAACCACAAGAATCTCATTGACAATTTGACATCAAATATACAAAAGCCATGGACTCACATTACGCATTTACATTTCCATTTAGCACCATACCATCATCTAATAGTCTCCTCCTCCACCTGAAATTCCATTTTCTTGACCAAAATTCAGGTGGGAAAATATGGCAACGGTCACAACACAGGCCTCAGCGGCTGTTTTCAGGCCATGCATCAACTCAAAATCCAGGTTCCTTACTGGGTCTTCTTCTACTAAATTAAATAGGGAAGTATCTCTCATTAGGCCAATGGCTTCTCCATCTGCTACTTCTTTTAAAGTTGAAGCCAAGAAGGGTGAGTGGTTGCCAGGCTTGGCCTCACCAGGCTACCTCACTGGCAGGTATGTTTAGAATTTCTCATTCACACTCATATAACATTGAATGTTTCATGTTGCTCTGCCTTGTGATACAAGTAGGCTGAAAATTTGAGAAATATCATAGATTGGCTGAGATGTGTTTTCTTTTCTGTGGCCAGTCTTCCTGGTGACAATGGATTTGATCCTCTGGGACTTGCTGAGGACCCAGAGAACCTCAGGTGGTATGTCCAAGCTGAGCTCGTGAATGGCAGATGGGCAATGTTGGGTGTTGTTGGGATGCTGTTGCCTGAAGTGTTCACAAGCATTGGGATCCTTAATGTTCCTAAATGGTATGATGCTGGCAAGGCTGAGTACTTTGCATCTTCATCTACCCTTTTCGTGATCGAGTTCATCTTGTTTCACTACGTCGAGATCAGACGGTGGCAAGACATCAAGAACCCAGGAAGTGTGAACCAAGACCCCATCTTCAAGCAATACAGCTTGCCTCCAAACGAGGTGGGTTACCCAGGTGGCATCTTCAACCCCCTCAACTTTGCACCCACTCTTGAGGCCAAGGAGAAGGAAATTGCCAATGGTATGCGTTCAAAAATTCACTTCAATTTTGCTTGAAAAGGCTTTGAAATGCTTATGTTTGAAATGAGCTCTAATGTGTTGTTTGAAATGTGTGTGCAGGGAGACTGGCAATGTTGGCATTCCTGGGTTTTGTGGTTCAACACAATGTGACTGGAAAAGGACCATTTGACAACCTCTTGCAGCACCTCTCAGACCCATGGCATAACACCATTGTCCAGACACTAAGAGGCTACTAGATCTGTTAAAAGAGAAGAAGTGGAAAAGCATGTTTCATTTATTTTGTAACAATGATTTAATGGTATTTGAGTGAGATGGTGAGCATCAATGTAGTAGACAACGGTTTTACCAGTGTACAGGAACCATGGTGGCATTAATATTATCTTTCTCATTACATCTACACTAAGTAATTAATTGCTGATATGAAATCTAATGTTGCAGGCTGTGGATTGATATAAATCACAAAGTAGCTCAAGATATAATTTTGATTTCATTTTCTATCAGTAATAATTTACAATGTGGGATGCTCTGAATTCAGGAACCCAACCCAACCATGTTACAACTTTGTTGAGTTGAGAGAACCAAAACAGTTAATATACAGATGAACAATGATCCTATATGTCTTGTACAGTATATATACAGGTTTAATCTACGCCCCAACTGGCTAAGGGACATCAATACTTCTCTTGGACAACTCTGACCGTTTCACATCGTCTGGTCGGTGTGTGATGCCTGTAAATCCTTCCATGATTTTTTCAGCTACAATCCCACGTTTGGTTGCTACAAGAGAACAAAAGCAAACATAGAGCCACAAGGCATCAATGGAATGATGAAATACAAAGACCGTTATTCACTTCATTATATTTGAAACCTGCTTCTAAGCTTGGGAAAACAGAGTGATTAAAATCAATCAAAGAATGGTCACCTGCTGGTAAGTATTCTCCTTGTACACAGCAATGCCGCTTGGCCCAGGTGAAGAAAGCCAAGCATGATGCTCATTGTCATACATCGATCTAGGCAGTTCAAAGTCGCTACTTACTTGATAACCCACCGGATTTGTAGGTAAGTTCATTTCCATCTCAGGCTTCGATGTCTTATCATCCACATTAGAACTACAATATGATGGATACACATATTGCTGGCCAGGTTCTGTACTTAAACAAGCATTTATGTCAAACTCATTCAAGCCACCACCTCCTTCCATATTAGGAATTTGTCCCATATTATCTAGTTGTACTGGATCACCAACCTCAGATTGTTTGCCAGTGCTAGTACTAGCGCCAGTGCCAAAGTAACTAGTATATTGTGGAACTGAGGCATTTGTAGAGCACTCCACATCTACATCTCTATAGAGAGAGCCAATAAGAAAACAAATTTTGTTCAGCTATAACAATGCTTTCAACAAATCAAATCATCTATATTGTATAAAGTAGAAGATCATAGCATAAGTAATCTATCAGAAAGAAAGTTCTCAGGCATTGGGCTCTTTGGGGGAAGCAGTGGTAGATGCATAACAGCAGTAGACTAACCTATGTGGCAGATAGTTCGACTCGTTGGGTAATATCATGTGTTGATTGTCATTACTGAGAAGCCAAGTTAAAGGTTGAGCTTCTGGCATACCACCCACTAATAAAGATGAAGGCATTCCATTTTGAAACTGCGATGCAAGAAAAGTCAATCTTCAGATTTTGTCCGAGAGAGAGAGAGAGAGAGAGAGAGAGAGAGAGAGAGAGAGAGAGAGAGAGAGCATTCCTCATCAGCTAAAGTATTTATTACCTGGCTTGTGCAATTTAGTGACGTTAGTTGATGTTTTCCCAAATTTTCCTAACAAGAGAAGTATCCAGTATATTAGTATCAATTCAATAGTCAATCCCTAATAAGGATCTATTAAGCAGATAAACAAAATAGCAGCATCCATCCTCTGGCTTAACATTTTTAAGGTGGCTCGGGTGAGTCAGTGCACCTTAAACTAAACTCACCATGACACCAAAACCAACCAAACCCATATATTTGATGATATTATCACTGTTCATATTTCATCATTAATTTTCAGTTATTTGGTAAACGAAACCATAAACTCTTGGTATTTTTTCTTCTGCAGTAACATGAAAAACGAAATGATACCTTGTGTAGACGTGTTCGGTTGATTGATTCCTTAAGCATGTCTTCCATCTGGCTTAGATGTTCAAGATTGTCAACCTTATCTGGGTTACACCAAAAGCTGAAAAAGTGACAAGAGCTTAAACTATCATATGAATGCTTTATATGCATACCTTACTGATCAATACATAGTTCAATATATAGATTGTGATTTTTCACTTGTAAATTTAAGTTGTTCTCGTGGCAACCTGAATAAGGAAACCAGGTCCAAATAAAAATGATATTACCAAGAACACACAAGACAATTCACACATAGATTTTTTTATGCTTCATCTTGGTTGGTACTAAAGAACAGCCAGAATGAAAGTGTTAAATTTTTGATAGAAGCCGAGGCACAAAAATTTTCAAAACAAATGACACAACATATAACATGAAAGTCACAAATATGACCCAAATTGATTCCAAAATTCGTCAGTAAATCCCTAAACTCGCAAAGAACTTGATCACTTTCTTTCTTTGGTTAAATATCAACTTAATTCCTTGAAATGGCCTTATATAGAATAGACATTTTATAAAATACACAACGGTATAATGCTACTAAGATGACCACCAAGTCCAAAAAGAAAAAAAGCAATACTTTAACAACCAAAAACTCCAAAGGTGCACCTCAGTCTCTTATGTATTTCTGTAAGTTGGGCCTGCAATACCCTTACTTGAGTAGTCAGATCCTGCCGAGAGCAATTTATCACAAAACATTAGTTGTCATGAATAATAATTTGAAAAAAAAAAAAAAAAACAATTGGTAATGCTGGTAAAGAATATATACCTGAACTGTCTGGGTGCTGCAAGAAACAGAAGGGAAAAAAAACATTATAAAAGGGCCACATATTTTACTAAAAGGAAATGACAAATCTGATGAACACAATCACATACCTTGAACTCATGAATTCTTGTACATTTACATCATGGTCTAACTTCTTAAAAGTTTTCTTCAGTGCCTATATCCTCAAAAGGAACACCAAAATGCAAGAGTGACAGCAGTTACATTTTGTTCAATACAACAAAAGCAAGAGAGAGAAAAAAAAAATGTTTCCATTTGAAATGCTATTATCGACAGTCTTACTTCAAGGCTCTCCAATTTCCTGTTCCAATCAAATGGAAAAGCAGTTAGCTGTAATGCCCTCCAAATTCAATCAAGCTAGAAAATGAGAATGAAAAATTTTCATTGCAAGTACTTTACTACCTCTTTGCCCTCTCCTGTGGAGTTAATTGGGCAAACTTTGAAATAATCTCTTCGACAGTACTGACAAAGTCAAAAAAACAAAGAAACTATATCAACATATGATATGGATAAACTATCAACCCTACATTTCAGCCTCATTCTAGTTTTGTTATGTTGGGTTGTCCTCAAAGTCATGCAAAATGCCAATGTATCACCAAAACATCATCATCAAAACAAAGTACGATGGAAAACTTTCGGGTTACGATACCTGCGCTCCCCTTGGAGTAATGTAGGCCTTCCAGTCGGGGAAAACATGAGAAGGACAATATCTACATCACATAGTATTGATAACTCCTTTGCTTTCTTCAAGATTCCATTTCTCCTTTTCGAAAACGTAACCTGCCGGTTACCGCTGCTCTCCAATTTCTTTATCTTTAACTTCACCCTTCCCATCCTGCAATCCAATAAGCAAACCGTGCCAAAGCTTTATGAAACGCCAACTGTGAAAATTTCTCAATGTCATGAAAGAGCTTACTTTAGCCACACAAAAAAAAAAAAAAAAAGAAGAAAAAAAACAGGTTCTTGTTTCTTGTTTAAATGCGCCTTGACTCACTTTAGTTACACATAAAAAACACACTTCTCCAAAGGAAGCCTTCATCCCACGCACCGGAACTTGACAAGCACATATTTAAAAGTTCAAAATTAAAAAATTTACCCCGATAATGAACAAAGAAGATTGATTGAAGTTGCCTACAAATACAGACTGGGAAATGAAAATAACCATCCAGTTTTGGTTGGCACTGATAAATGTCGGCCACCTTCTTTTTAATTTTTCTGCAGAAAAACAGAGCCTATTTATCATAAAAGCATACAATCCTATGAATATGAACGAAGCCTTAAATCCCAGAAGGGAAATAATCACCTGAACGAAGAAAAACAAAATTCTACAACGCCCACTTAGGAAAACATGAAAAAGAATTGAACAACTTTTGAAAGTTGATATAAAATGAAAGAAAAACAAAATCTTTACAAACACCAGCAAAAGAGTAGGACTCAAATGAGAAATATGAACAAAGAAAGAAAACAAAATCGATATATTTATATGAATACGGGAAAACGGCAATTCAATAAGGCAAACAGGGAACCAACCCAGAAAGAGTAATAGCAGAGAAGGATGGAGGGAAAGAAATGGCTGTACGATTGAAGCTTACAGATTTGCACACGACGGGTCAAGCTGTGATTTCGGTCGTTAAAATGAGCAGAACCAACCAGCAGAAAATTACTGCGCAGGGAGAGAAACAGAGTGTGTCACAGAGAGAGAGAGAGAGAGGAGTAATGAACGGTGCGCTTTGTGAGTTTGCAGTATTGGACAATGGGCACGGGGTTTTTACACCGAAGACAAAAGGAACAAAAAAAATTCTTGGGCTGGGATTGTGAGGAGCTTCTCCACCAAGAAAGCCTACATGGCTTTATTTGCGGTTAACATGGTTGGGGGGGTGTCGAGTCACAGAGGCAAAGGTGGCCTATTGCAAATTAACAATCAATATAGGAATTAGTCTTCCTTTCTCTTTGTAGAGTTTGGTTACTAAAATCATGTTTAAATTGGACTTACATTTTATTGATTATCCAAAAAAATTATAACACTCATTGACAAAATTGGACTTACAAAAAAAAAATATAACATTCATTACAATGACAATGATTGAGAGAGAGTGGTCTGAGCATGAGAGCCAAAAGCCGCTTCCTCCAATTCCTGCCTTGTCAACAGCCTAGTTGAGGGTACAAACTTTGTGTTTGAGGTAGCTTCAAAGGCATCCAACTGCTCGGATCTCACGGAAAATTGGGTTCTAAGTGCATCCACAGTTTTGTCAAGAAAAACCGATCTTGGGATGTAGTCCTTGAGGCAGCATATGAATTCCAAATGGTCTCTTGCCTGAAAAGGAAATAGACAGCATAGGCATCAAACTATATGCCTTGATAACAAGTAATAGACTATTTAAGCTGTGAAATTCACAGGTTGAACCACATAAAACTTAGAAGAGTTCATACCAATCGATACTCAGGAATTCGTTTTGGAAGTCTGAGGTATGCCATGTTCCTAACCTCATAGTCCCATAGAAAGGAAGTGTGGTGGATCCACCGGGTTTTAGTAATAGATTGAGCATTCCCACCAAACTTGCGGTTACCAAATACATAATCTAAAATCAGATGCGACCAAGTATGTCAAAATAGCAAGAAAACATAAGATGAACAGAAGAGGGAAGGTTCATTCAGGTACCATTTTCACGAAGTTGAAAATCACCACGTCCTTCAAACACTCTGCTGTATAAAAGGCTACTCCAGGACATTATAGGTCGAGGATATGGTTGCAGGCCAGCAACCGCATCCGTGTTGCATATGAAAGTAACAAATACGGTGTTGTGATCAACAATAACAGTACCACCTCCGGTGAACCTTCTAATGACAGGAATCTGATCTCGTAACACCAAATCAATTTCAAGAAGCTCTGCAGGTTTTCTATGCACAACATAAACGGAACCCTTTACAATCTCCAATGCAAAAAATAGATAAATAAATAGACACAGCCACAACCAAGAGAATGGAAAAACCAGAATACTCTGTCAGTAACAGAGCCACAACCAAGAGAATGGAAAACTGTCATATAATTCGGAAAATTACTCAATATTGACCAAGAAATACGTGCAACCTATTAGCTTAGTCAGTCATCTTACCCTGAAATACCCATTACAATAGTAGGATCCTTTGTTCCATCATTCATAATGCACCAATTATCAGACGAGGTTCGAAGCAATTGCTCCTCTAAATGAAGCTGCTGCAGGATAGGAATTCCTTTTAATCTGATAAGGTTCATGAATGGAAGCCCAAAGTTCCTTGTTTGAGGAATAGTCATTGAAACCAGTGTTTTTAAAAGCATGCCTTCGCGCCCGTTGGCGAGCGCATCGGAGCGAGGCGTGCCAGATCTGGACACTTCTGAACCTGAAGAAATTTTGCGAGTATGCAAATTGGCTGCGACTCTGCGAGGAAGACGACTCGCGTGTTCTCTTTTTAGGTTTATTGTAATGAAACGACGTCGTTTCGGTTGCAGTGTTTTAAAAAAAATTCTAAATGAAACGACGTCGTTTAACTGGGAGTGTTTTGATTTAAAAAAGGGGTAAACTACAAATGTACCAAACTTTGAATTCAAGTTATGCAAATGGCACAAATGTACTCAAATTTGGATTCAAGTTATGCAAATGGCACAAATGTACCCCACTTTGGATTGAAGTTATGCAATGACACAAATGTACCAAACTCATTACACATTTAACTATTTGATCATCAAATTCTTTGGAATTTTTTCAAACAAATTTAGGATCTTAATCATCAACAATCCAATCATGAGACCAAGAACCCATGCCACAAACACCCCCCCCAAAAAAAAAACATTAGTTTCCCTATATGTTGATACACCATAATTTTCTCATTCATCTTCATTCTTTGCCTTCCTAGTCTTCCAACTATTGCAGTCAATTCCTTGTTTTCTTGCACAATTGCTCTGAGCTTATCTTTCAGTCCTTCATTATCTTCTTCTATTTGATTCAGTTCCTGCTCCATACCTCTCA
Organism: Prunus dulcis; assembly: GCF_902201215.1. Classification (NCBI taxonomy): domain Eukaryota; kingdom Viridiplantae; phylum Streptophyta; class Magnoliopsida; order Rosales; family Rosaceae; genus Prunus; species Prunus dulcis. The sequence continues at coordinate 15,495,132 of NC_047654.1, read as the reverse complement.
TTCTTCTTAGCAACCCAGGAAGAACTTCCTTTCCTTGTGGGCATATCTCCTCGTCCACCCACTCCCAATAATGACCTTTGCCTCTATTCTTCTGAAGAATTTTCCATATCCAGGGTTAGATCTAAAACCCATGGACCAAAAAACACAAAATTCCAGACAAAGTGACTTACCCAATTATTCTCACAAGCCTCAAATCTTCTCCCAGGATTGGAATCAGTCCAGGAAGTCCATCTTTTAATAGCTCCCCCATAATCGCAAAGCTTCCATGTGTTACTGCTCTCATAACTCTGCGACATCTCCTTTTTCTCCTCTCCCTATGTAATTTTGTTTTTTCGCCAGATGCCTTAATATTAATAGAAATGACTGACATGACATTAGGGTTCAAGTTTAGCGCCATAAATTTGAGAGGTTGCTGATATGAACATGCCTCTGTTGAATCCATCACTTGAAAAGACAAATATGTCCTTAAATTAAACAGAAAATTTGATAGAGATGACGGCAAGGATTGTTTCTGAAACAAGACACATAATTAAAGTACCACGGTAACAATTTAGCAATGTGAGCGACGAAAAGTAAAGTTGGGGCTTAGTGTCACATCCTGGGATCGGCTCCGCCGTAGCACGATATTGTCCGCTTTGGGCCCCCCTCTCTACCAGCACGATTTTGTTTCTGGGAACCCACGAGCAACTTCCCAGTGGGTCACCCATCCTGGGATTGCTCTAGCCCCCAAGTCACTTAGCTTCCGAGTTCTCATGACTCCGAAGCCAGTGAGCTCCCACAAGGCCTCTTGCTAGATGGAGGTAGGCATGTACATATAAGACACATCACCCCCTCTCCGTTGGTCGATGTGGGATGTTACACTTAGTTCAAGGACCATTGCTACAATTTTGCCTAATAATAATAATAATAAAATAATGCTGCTACACATTTGACAACATTGTTTTTACCATGTGAGGTTGAGGTGAACTTAGAGTAGTGATGGGCAAAATAGTGGGGGTGTGAAGTTGTTGACGAGTTTTTTATTTTTTTTATTTTTTTGCTAGGGGTGTATTTAAAGGTAGTTTGGGAAGAAAGTGGGATTTTCTTTGAAATTTTGAATTAAAAGTTGGGGTGAACTTAGAATAAGCGGTGAACAAAGAGAAGTGTGGGGTTTAAATAGAAAAACAAAAATCAAAAAAACAAAAAACAAAAAAAAACAAAAACAAAAAACTCTTTCTTAACTTGGTGATTGTATAAAACAATGTTAAGTTTAATGCTTGTACTCAACTCCTCGTGCCTTGGAATATTATAATCAAGGGCAGGGCTTTAAGTTTTTTGTTGCTGCAAGTAATATTACTCATAAAACTGAAATATAGTTTAGCAGTATAGAACAGCAGAGAGAGATGCAGACTTAAGCAAACTTATTGTGTTATGTTAACCCAATTTCTGAATACTCCGATTCCTCTTTATCCCGATTCTAGGTTAGTAAACATGCCCTTATTGTTAAGCTATCTATCTTTTGATTGTGTTATGTTTATAGGCTTATAAATATTTTCTGAAAAGCTGCAGATGATAAAATTCTCAGAACGATGGCGAAATTAGTGTAAGAAGCTTGGTACCAAGCCCTTCAATTAGAAAGTACGTAGTTGTCTCTCATATAACTGATTTATGATAACATTTATAAGTTTGCTTTCTGAGCAAGTTGAATCTAATTTTATGTATCTTGTTGTAAACTTATTGACATTTGATGGCTTTATCTTTCTTGGTCAACGCTTTTGGAAAGATATTTGTTTCCAATTTCACCAGTTTTCAAATGTTTGCAGGGTCATGACAGAAGTAGTCTAGTTGATTTTGAAACATTGGAAGCAGAAGGGGAAAGAAAGAAAGAAAGAAAGGCATCAGCGGCCTAAGCCATTTTTTCCGAAATGTTGATTCGAGATCACTATCTAATACTAATGAAAGGGTGGTAATATAATTGAGGATTTTATGCTGTGCTCAGCAGAAGCTCTTCTCCATGAGTTGAACAAATTCATTGAAATCTATTCGTCCATCTCCGTTACGATCAAAGGCTTTGATCATTCTTTTGCATTCCACTTCTGAAGCTCCAACAAAACCCAATGCACAGAGAACCTCGTTTATCTCCCCTGCATCAATGAACCCGTCCTTATTCTCATCAAACACATGAAAAGCTTCTTTTACTTCCTCCAGGCTTGGTTCCTCCTCAAACAAGTCAGCTATCTCCTTTGACTCAAGTCTCCCCTCAACTACTTCACCACCATCTGCATCAAATAATGTTCCTAGTTTCTCCATCATCTGTCCAAGTTCTCCAGTACACAGCTGTTTCTTGTCATCTACATCATTTTCATTTTCATGAAGGCAATTAACTTCTTGTTTCTTGGCAATGCAACTTCTTTTTTGGATGGTCTTGCACTTGCTGCTCTCCGAACAAACAATAATTTGCAACACATCACAAAGGACGCATATAAACAAGGGCACTAGAACATACCAGAAACTGGAGAGCAAGTGTAGGATAAGGAGCAAGTTAAGAATGATAAGGAGTAAGAGAACAACTGAAATGGCTTGGCAGCCAAATGCTTCACTCACTGTTTTCTCCATATTTGGTGCCCGAAAAAAAAAAACACAAAAACACAAAAACAAAGTAGCTAGAGAGCAGAGAGAGTGCTTAATATTGTTTAATTAGGAGGTTAAGAGTCTTGAGACTTGTGAGTGGAAACCACACTTGGGTTCATAATATATAGAAGTAGCAGCCACGAGAGTTCCTGTCAAGTCATTGTGTAAAAGATGAGGAAAATTCAATCCAATGCCATCCTTGTTTCCATCAAAAGAGTTGGTGACTTACTTCGTCTCCATTGTTAATTTATTCAGCATCACCGTCCTCATCACATGGAAATTTCCAGGTCATGTTTCATATGTATAAAGAAAGTGAGAGAGTCAAATTGCAGCGAAGTTTCAGTGTGAAAGCAAAACTATTCATTATTCTCCAAGTCTTCTACCCAGGGAAGACTCGAGAAAACAACCGAAGGCACATACACGGATTTCGTGCCTCTCACGTGTTACTAATTTCTTCACATTTTATTACCCTTCCTTAATATCCATGTGTATCACAATGGCCAGTGTTCATAGTCCAACTCAGTTTCTGTAACAAGTGTCAAAATAAAAATCATATCTTTCTGTACAAACTATCCAACATAACACAGATGGTCTGGAAATCACAACAATCATTCACGACTCTCACATGAAAGCAACAAAAAGTAATTCATGACAGATCAAAGCAATAAACTTAATAACACTTGAAAGTTTGAAACTTGAAACTTGGTAACACTTCAGAGTAGATGACTAATTTATGGGTCAAAAATATTGTTTTTGTTTCCATTGGATTGCTCTGCCACCAACCAAAAAGAGAGCTGTTAAGACGAAAAAAAGTATGGATGTTTAAGCATGAAATTGAATCCCAACCATGCCCCAGAAAACCATAGCACATTTGGAGGGATCAAGAGAGAATTATAGAGTGAAAGATTGCTACTTCAGAAAAAGATAGGCGCTTACAAGAGACATGGCGTGTGATGTTGCACTTGCAGCAGAGGAGAAGGGGTTGCTTGCTTCTGTTCTCATGGATTGAGGGTATTATTGCCTTTTCACTAAATTTTCTTATCCTTTCTACATCCAACGATCCAAAATTCGTCTCCAGAACCAGATATCCATTCTACCATTCGATTGGCCGAGCGAGAGAGAAGCTGAAGAGAAAAGATGAGACCAAGCAAAGAACCAAAGAGGCGGAGCCGCCCTTCGTCTCCGCTCAGGGACCGAACAACAGCGCCCTCCTCCGGCTTCGAACGAAGCAGCTCGCCCAAGTCTCGCGCCTCCCGGCTCACATCGCCGGTCTCTCTTCTCAATCGGGACTTGGAAGAGCTTCAAGAGCTCGCGACTTCTTCTAACACCAACCCACGAATATTTCCGTACAATGTGAAGCAGCAATGCTGGGAAAAGGCCGAGAAGATCAGAGGTCGAGACCCAGACCGGTGGCGTCGAGACTCTCTTGGAAACACCGTGTTCCGGAAGCTCGTCGGTTGCCCAGGTTGCCTCTGTCATGATTATGATCACATCGTGCCTTACTCTAAGGTAATTCCTTGTTCTCTCTCAAATTCACCATTTTTATGATTTTTTGTGCTTTTGTTGGCATTGATTCTTTGATTTGTGCTTGGAGTTTTGTGCATTTGGTTCATTATGGTTTTGGCTATTAAGGCTCCGTTTAGGATGCATTTGATATATATCTTTCCTTTTTTGTTTGGTGACTTTCCCATGGAATCGGATTATATCTGTTGGTAGCATTCTGTATAAAAAGCGATGCATTTTTGGAAATGCTTGTGTTGTTGAATTCCATCCATCTAGTAATACTTAAAAGCTGAGTTCTTTTTTCGCTATGTAGTGTGCCATTGTTTATAATGTTAGTTGCCATAATCAAGCATGGTGTGAAACCAGTAGTTGTTTGTGGACGTTATGGACTTTATGGCTGATTTATTGGTTGGAAAATCAGGGATTTGCTTCAATTAGCCTAAATATGCACTTGCATACAACATAAACACATTTTTACTGGAGGTGAGAGACATTAGGATAAGATGAGGTAAAGAACTCAGCTTACCTATGGTGCAAAAGGCATAGAAGGTAAACTAGAGTCTTGTTATAGCAGTTAATTGGTCGGGACTACAATGAGGTGGCAAATGCCATATTTGATTGTGACCATAGACCTAGAGAATGGAAGCTTGGAGATGGCATGCAATAGTGTTGTGGGATTTTTTTTTTTAAATTTAAACCAGATTCTGATAGAATATGGTTAATCATGGTGATATAGATATAGGTAAAGGACTGTCTAGGCCTTTCAGCAACCGTGAGGTACAATACCTTTTGTCTGAGTATTTATACTTGACTATAATACAGGTTTGATGATCCTGTGAATTGTTTACCAATTTGGCTCATGTTAGGCTCAGGTAAATCCAAATGACTGGATTGATAGGGCACTGGAAACATAAGCCTGAATATAAAATGCACTGGCCAAGGCATCAGTTTCCAAAGAGGAGAGCTACTTAGCATGACTTAGCATGTTTTAGGAAGAAGCTCATTCTGCTAGGCATGTTGTGGCAGATATGTGACAAAGTTTAATAACCAACTTGAACGTGTTTTGTCATGCCTATTGTGCTGATTTTGCTTGGAGAGGAACAGTAAACCAGAAAGGAGTTCAGGAAGTGGGCTTATGTGTCATCCCAATTCAATATAATGATCTTGACTGCTGAACATTTATTTCTTTATTTTGTTTCCCCCAGGCCCGTGGCCCCTGTATTGTTTTTGGAGGCTTGTTTGATTGTTTTATCTTTCACATTTCAGGGAGGACAAAGTACGCTTGATAACTGTCAAGTTTTACAGGTATGAACTTCATTCCCCTTGACCTTGGATTATTACATGAATGTTGTATCTTATTTTTGGTTATAATCTCCAGCCAGAGAAACCAAACCACCAGTATATGTAAGCATGCAGTGCATTGGTATGCTATATATCGTGGCCTTTAAAGGCTGCCAAAATACATATGGCTCCACTTAATTCTCAGCTAAGGCTGCTCATCTTCATGTCATTTCCTTTTGATGAAGCACGTACTCTTCATTTGCATCCAAATCATTATTGAAACTGAAGTTCACCTTGCCTGTCTAGTTTTTGTATGCTGATTAAAGAATATAGTCCCGCCGTTTGCTTATAATTGTAGAAGATACATCTTACATTTCTTCATAGTAGAATATTTTCTCTCTCATACTGTAGGCAACAGTCAATCGATCAAAAGGAAACCGGACTGAGTTTTCTAGAGCTGAGCTCATTCAGAAAAGTTCCTACTGTCGGGTTTCAGGTAATCCCAAGAAACCCCAATACGTGTGGAAATCCTTGCAGGGATGAATTCAACTAATTTAGTAGCAAATTAGTGACAGCGTATTCCTTTGAAATGCAGGTCGTGACATGGATCTTATTGAACTGTCAGCCTATGGCAATGTTCGTCATGCACCAAATTCGGGGGGATGCAGAATCCAATAACAATTTAAGGTGTTGTGTAACTTGCTCTAGAATTGATTCTAACATAGAGCGGAAAACTAGCATGGCTAAGTTTTGCCCTCATGGGATGTAAAACATTTGTATCAAGCTTACAGACTGTCATATGTTACCTCTGAATATATGAGAAATTTGGATGGGTATTTTCTTCGTTCTTCCCTTTGGCTATTTTGCGTTGCATGTTGCTATTTTCCACCTACTTATTTTCTCTTCCCTGCCACGTGTAAACAGGGCACACACAACCCTTAATATAAGGAGAAACACTTTCATGAAATAGGGATAATATTGTTTTGTTATTCCTGACCAATAACGCAATAGTACGTAGAATAATTTTTCCATGTGTCATTGTATTATTGACTGGGAATAACAAAACAATGATATTCCCGTTATAAATTTGTTTTTCTGCAGTGCAAGGCATCAGCCCTTGACCTCGATCTAATTAATTAAACTAGTATAGTTTTCAAGAGCATGCGTATGTTTGTGTCACATTCCAACAAATGATGGGACAAGACAAGACTCTCATCTATGGCATGCCAACCTTTAATGTTCAACATTTTAACCTTAGTAGGAATCTCAAATACAAGCCCACATCAAGCAACAACAACAATCATGCTAGCTTACTTGATGTACTGATGTGACGTATATGCAACCATACGTATCAACTTTTTAAAATTGAGCATGCGGCTATTCATTTTTTGTAGGAACTAACTACTCACCTCACCTACGACATCAGTATTTAGCAAGAAATGTCAAAAATGAAAGGAAAGAATTCATGTATAATATTGCAACGTATACACAAAAAAGGGCAAAACGTTTATGTAAACCTAGCATTTATACAAGAATTCATGTATCATTTTGGGTGGTGGGCTCTCTGTACAGCACATTATAGGGCATTTACCCTATCCTTCATTAACTTCTCTTGCATATATGGATATTTAAGAAGGTTTATAGGTTTCATGTTATATAGCCGTCGATTTTTTTTTATAATAATTGCAGCATTTTTCTAGTAACACACACTTTACACAAAAAAGGAGAAAAAGAAAGATGAATTTACCAAAATAGCCAAGCCGGAGACGTATTTCACGCGTACTACTTACATGGCTATCTTGGTAAATTCGAATTCTTCTAAACATAAAGGTAATTTTTGTTTTAACCAGAGAGAAACCAAACCCCAGAAAGTGGAAACCACCATCCGGGGTAGTGAAAATGCTTACCATGACCGCCGTTGGAGTGGTAGCCACCTTGTGTTAATATCCTTTTATAGCTAGCCCTCTGTGATCTGGGGTATAATTACCTGAAGTTAGGAGATGGTTGGAGTTTTGAGGTGTTGTGTGTGTGGTGTGGAATTTGCTAAGGGGGAGGGAGGTGGTTTCGGTTTTATGCTTGAAGAGAGAGAGAGAGAGAGGTAGGGGAGGGGGGGCCGGGGGCGGGGGCTGAGGTTGAATATATAGAAACTTGAGAGTAAAACGGGAACCAAAACAAAGGAGAAGATTCTCATTACGTACTATCAAGCTTTGCCTTGGGGTCTCTATATTCACTTCAGTTGTACAAGAAAATATAGCTCTAGCCCCTCATTGGCTGCTTTAGTGAGTCGTGGTGGATTGCCAACATGGACAACTTGTGTTTCTTTTGTGAGACAAATTTGTCAACGAGCCGTGATTTTTTTAACCATGCCATCTACAAGCAGCAGCAGTTGTTTGTGGCCTTTATGAACTTATAGCTGATTTATTGGTTGGAAAATCGGGGACTTGCTTAAATTAGCCTAAATATGTATTTGCAGACAACATAAACATATTTTTACTGGAGCTGAGAGACATTAGAATAATATTAGGTTTAGGTAAAAGAACTCAGCTTGTTTTCCTATGGTGCAAAAGGCATACAAGGTAAACTGGAGTCTCTTGTTATAGCAGTTAATTGGTCGGGATGCCGATGAGGTTGCAAATGCCATATTAGATGGTGATCATAGACCTAGAGAATGGAAGCTTGGAGTGTTGTGGTATTTCTTTTTTTAATTTAGACCAGATTGTTGTGATACTTGAATGCAATACAGGCTTGATGAGCCCGTGAATGGTAGATATTCCAAATGACTGGATTGAGGGGTGCAGTGCAGTGCAGAGTCATATATTCGTTTTTGGAATCCTAGTTTGGAATGTATAGTGATTTCTACACTTGTTCTGTAGATGATGGGGATCGAGGTCGGGACATTGGTCACCAACACACTCCTGCATCAGGTAGATCAACCCATTCAGATAATCCTAACCATTTGTCTTTCCTCTTGTAGCCAGCAATTAAAATGTATTCTATGGCAATGTTCGTCGTGCACAAGATTCGGGAGGATGTAGAATCCAATAACAATTCGTTCTTCTGTAACTTGCTCAGAGTGTATTCTAACATTAACATAGAATCGAAGACTAGCATTGCTGCATGTCTGTCTGCCCAGTTGGAGTTTCGCGCTCATTGGATATGAAATATTTGTATCAAGCTGACAAACTGTCATCCCTTTCCTCTAGAAAAAGGGCTGAACCTAAAAGGGCTCTACAGTGAAGTAGTGTAAATGGGCTTTACAAGACAATGGACGGCCCATAATCTCCCATCATATGACCTAACTAGTTCCAAAGTTGGAAGTCATAGGAGGAAGAAGAACAGATAGAAGAAGAAAAAAAGTTGCAAGTGGGTCATTTTTCTTGCTTTTCTATGTGAAGTAAAGCATCACATCCGCACTTTCTTCTTTAGTGTTTTTCAATTTTCTTTTCTTTCCTTATACTAGGCATTTCAAATGTTAGAAAAAGTTAAAGAAAGGAGAGGCATACACTTTTGATTTTTGTTATTCTCATTGAAAACTAAACTTTTCCTCCCCTTTTTTCTATTTAGTTATTAATACAAGCAATAATCTAAATCAATCTTCAATCTATATAACGGGGAAGATGATTAATATATACGCGATAGTTTGTTTACTTGGATACTTCATCACGAGGCCTAGACTTACAACTCTTTTATGCACTTGAACCAAGATTCAAGATATACTACGATTCTCACATGTTCTTTCTGTTGCTGTTTCATTAAACACAATCGTTTACGCATTTATAGACAATTAATAATTATTTACGTATGTGTGCATTAATCTAGGTCAGTTAACAGTGTCAATCAGTAGCTTTGAAACTGATTTCGGCTTAGTCAAAATAATTGCAATCTTGTTTCTCTTTCTATGCACTTCGCAGAGGGGATAAGTTATAGTGGGAGGTTGACTCTGACTCCAAAACCAAAAGCTACTTTTCCACGAGCAAAAGTCAGCAGCTCAACTTTAATTAGTAGCACACCTAATCCAATATATTACTTTAATCATGGACAAAGTGGCAAGTTAGAGGTCAAAATCGCTGACCAAACTCATCTTCTACATCAATCTTCAATTCAACCATGGAGATGGAGCCAATGAAAGGCCACACAGAGTTCATTAATTGAGCCAAATGGGACAAGGTAAAACCTCATAACTTGGTGGTGCCATAATGATAATTAACATGCACAGTTTGGGTTGGTTTGCTAAGAATCCACCACCACCGCCGCCATGGTTTAGAAAAGAATAATTCGAGTCATAATATATTTTGCTTAATCTGCTCTTTAAGTTAAGAGATTTGTAATTTAATTAATGGTTAAGAGTATTTACCATTGCACCTGATGAGGTCTTAGGTTCGATTTTTCTTTCCTTCAATATCAATATCGCTTGTATTAAATAATAATAATAAGTCTATTAATTAGTTGATTGAATACTTGAATGAATTGCTTCCATGCTGTTAGGCTCATTATGCATGCTGTGAGAGAGAGAGAGAGAGAGAGAGAGAGAGAGAGAGAGAGAGAGAGAGAGAGAGTTGGGAAAGCCTTTTCCTTTCTTTTTGCTCTTTCCCTGCTATTTGTAGAAACAAGCATGGAACAACTTCATGTTAGTCTGTTAGAGCAGTGGGATGACATGCCTTAACCAAACCCTTTTCTTTTCTTTTCATTTCTGTACAAAGTGGCCTTTATGTCTTATTTGTTAGAAAGATAGATCAATTTCCTCATAGGGCAGGCGACATAACAGGGACTTGGGGAGCCAAGACGTCTGCAAACATACCATTAGCAATATTACCAAATTAGCCATTAGGATGTTGTAATCTCAAAAAAGCTAAACATGTAAGGTTGCGTTCAAGATTTAGTTGACATTCAAATATATATCAGATGGCTAGAGATTTGTGATCCAGAAATTGAACACACTGTCACTATTATTATTATTATCTTCTTTTGTCTCCCCCCAACTGCATTAAAATTAGGTATATGGATGAAATTAGTGGGGCAATTGCTTTCGTGTGGAAAAGGGAAAAAATACCAAAAAAAGGAAAAAAAAGGTAAAAAAGTAAGAGAGAGTGCCAAAAGGGTTTATGGCATTATGTGCATATTTGGGGTCCCATATAACAACTCATCTTTACAAAATATGTGGCCTGTATTTGCTTGTTGCACCAAAATATCTGTGTGTTTTTTGTTGGGTGATTGATTTGAGACACAGATATATTTTTTTATTTATCTGATGTTGATGCATCGAAAGATGTGCTTTACAGAGAAAATTAGGTAGATACATTTCACTAGGTAATCCTAATATCCATATTTTCTTATCAAATGAGAAACATTCCCTATGAGTTTAATCCAATCTCATCAATCATGGGACATATGCTGCAGTGAAATCAGAAAAGCGGCACTGCAGAAAAGGGCAAAAACAAAATAAACAAAAAGAAAGGCATAATTTCTTAGTTTATTTCAGTTTCTATTTCCATGCACGTATGTGACATGATTTTTTTCTAGAGAGACCACAATTTATGAACGCATATTGTGACAATTGATGTGATGAACCTAAACTCTTTGGCCGAATATAAAAAAGTTTTCCAAAAATTTATTCTTACGTATACGTTTTATTTTACTTTTGTTAAGTTTTCGATATAGAACTAACATAGTGTTGGTTTTATTTTTTATGGTTGAACATAATTTGCTTTTTCTGTAAATACTAAAATAGAGAAGAAAACAAGGGAATAAAAGAGAGAAGGATAGTGTCGCCAGTTTTCAACCTAACTTTTGTGCAAGTTGCTGAGGACCTTTGAGGGTGAAAAGGAAAGCACTTGGCCCTCAGGAATTTAATTAAAGTTTATCTAATAAAAGGGGGACCTAAACAAGAGCCAATTTGTTGGTTTGTCGCCATCTCCATTTTAGCCCCACATAGTTCCCTTCTTTATCAGCATCATAATAGCTAGTAACTCATTATCTAAGGTATGACTGATGCTTCCTTGGCACTATGCAAGCAGTGCACGAAGGCATTTTTAGTTTTCTCAGAAGAAAAATCTTCAAGTTTCACCTTTTGTGACCTGCAGTCTCGGATTTTAAGAATGTGTTTCTTGGTTTTAGACAGATGACCTGCAATTTAGGTTTCTTGGTTTTCGACAGATGATCTGCAATTTAGGTCTAGAACAAGAACAAGACTGCCTCTGTATCATGTCAAAGAAACTTTTGGTATTTGAATAAAGAACCAAAGAGAATGGAAGGAAAAGATCTTTTCTCCAATTCTATCATAGTATTTCACAAATACAAAGATATGTACAAGAACATAAACATAGGAAACTAAGTACATTTGTGCTTAGTGTTACAAAAAGGCAACAATATTTGCCACTAGAGCTTTATCCTACATTAGTTCCCCTACCACACCGAGGAACCTAGGGAGTAAAGAGTGCCCCTCCATTTCTACCTCCTGGTTTCGACCAGCTCAACCAAAATGGCCTAGCTGGATGGGGTTAGCTGTCAAAACTCATACAAGATGGGTTGAACTCAACCTAACTCTTCCAGCTTTTATAAAAAAATCGTCCATCATGGCCAACTACTTCATGAGCTCTCTTGAAAATTGAGGGATCTAGACAAGGCTGCTGGGTTTGCTCGTAAGGCCGGAGAGGTTTCAGGGCCATTTTTCTTTTGATCACTTTTTGATTGGAAGGCCTTAAACAGCCCTCCCCCGCTGATGGAATCGTTCTTGATCCCAAGTGTTGCCCATATTGAACTCTTTGCAGCTTCACTTGGATCATCAATTCTTAATGTTTTTGGAACCAAAACACGACCACTTTTCTGTTTTGATGGTTCTTCTTTCTCCAAACTCTCTGGTTTTAGAATGTCCCCATCCCTTGAATGCTTCCCCAACGTTGGAGAATTTGAACCAGAGCTAGGGGACTTTTGGTTTGGAGAAGCAGGTTGTGGACCAAACCAAGGAACGTTCCAAGTGCCAGGGACACCACAGTTCCAATAAGGTGCAGGACAAAATGACAACGGAAAACCTGGAGGGCAAAAGGCCGGTGGGGGAACTGCTGAATTCCATGGATAAGGCCAAGGAACACCCGGAAGACAAGGAATTTGTGAAGAGAAGCCATTGACATTCTGCAACTGTGGTTTTGAAACTGTTGCAGAAGATGCCCTTGAGCTATCATCACCATTTTCTCTACCTTTGCAAGGAGTTGGAATAACCCGTTCTTCGCTTTTATGAAAGCCATTTTGAGTACCATTCAAAACCTTTTTATCTGCAAGATTTAAAACAGAAGCCATGGAATCACAAATGGGGGCATCCACTCCGAAGCTGAGGACTCTGCCACTGCTTTTCAATGCAGGATGGTGAGCTCCATTTGGAGCATCAATTTGAGCTGCTTGTAGAGCCTCAGAAATGGTGATGTGGCGATAATGTGAGGCAGAGTTCTTGTTTTTGCGACGTCCCGCTCCCACAGGCACATTCCTCATGGTACCGCCTGCAGTCCAGTATCTTTGACAGGCTTTGCAGAAATGCCGTGGTTGGTTGACGTTGTAATTGTTGTAGTAACAAAATTTAGTGTCCATGCTATTGCAGCGGGGGCATGGAAGTATCTTGTCAGGCTTCTTCAGGGTTTTCTCTTGCGAGTTGGTTGCTTCAGTATTCTCAGTCTTGGCAGTGTTTGATTTTGGACTTTCTTCATTCATAGAGGGTGGCATTGGGTTCACATTAGAATCTGATAATATGCCCATGTTTGTTGGGTCTTCAGTGTTTGGAGGACCATCATCTTGATCCATGCTCTCAGGGGATTTTCTTGATGGTGGATCCTGAAATTTTCACAATTAGCTTTAGGAACAAGTATTGCAAAATAAACTTGAATCATTATATAAGTAATCAGTGTGATGACAGCTTCAAACAAAATCAAGCAACAAGAAATATTGTAAATTTATATGTTTACAAGGAGTTTTCTTCATCTTTCAATGAAAAGCAATAATCTTTGCCTCCTTTTTTGTTAAAATTATAAGTTTGGTTGTACTATAGTTTCATTGACACAATCAAATCTATTGAAACTTCTACCCAATTAGAGAATTCAATCACTCTGTTACATGAAGTCCCAGATACGTAGAAAATTATTACCACGAAGACTAGAAATTTAATGAAAATAACAGATTTAGAAAATCAACAGGAAACACCCTTTCATATTGAGAGAAAAATAAATTAAACGACACAGATGAAGACTATTGACTCTGAAAGATATCAAGCAGCATGAACAGTTTCACAGTTTTAAATCTACAAACAAACTTTCAAAAAAATTAATTAGCTACTGGCATATGTAAGTTGAATTTAGGTAACCAAAAAAGAAAAGTAACATAAGTGATCAAATTTTATACTTTCCAAAGGCTGGTCTGAAATTCATTGACTGACAATCGTTTCATTGGTAACAAATTTGAAGGAAACAAGCCTCTAAGGCGAAAAAAAATTGCTTTTCCAATTCTCAAATGACCAATAAAGGTTCAAAATTTCCACTTTCTTTTCCTGGTTAGTTTCATCTTCTAGACATAAAAGTTAATCATCCCCGTTTTAAATAGGATCAGAAAATCAAACAAAATAGAACTAAGAATCAAACAAACATCTCAAAACCCCAAATCCGACTCCCTCGAAATAAAAAAGGGGAAAAACCAACAAGATTGTCATAGCTCATAACCACCAAATGTAAAGTGAAATAAAAAAAATAAACTTGTCTCAGCATTTTAACAAAAGGGTCCAAATAAACAAGTTCCACAAGACCTTCTCTCTCAGTGTAAAAACTGTACCTGCTCTGTCTCTGCCTCTTCTTCTTCTTCATCTTCTTCGTCCTCTTCTTCTGATTCTACATCTACTTCTTTCTCTTCAGGCTGAGTGAAGCCCAGGTCCTCGATGTCCGCGGGCAGGGGAATCTTCTTCCCGAAGAGCTTGATCGCAGGGTCCTTAGTTTCCAGCATTTTCTCGGCAGCCAAACAGTGTTGAAAAAACGCGCGAGTATTTTTGTTGAGAGGTTTTCTGGGGTGTCTTGAGTGGTGGTGTCTCGGTTGGCATTGGGCGTAGTAAAACGTCGTCTACGATTTTAATCCGTTTAAACTAAAGGTGGGTGCCACGTCAGAACGTGGGTATGATTCTCAGCCACAACTTCTTGTGGCCTCCAGATTTTCCTTTGTCAAATTGCATCCGGATTCTCTCTTTCTGATGCATGGAAATTCGGTGCTACCCAAACATATATATCTTCTATCTTTTTTTATGATAACTTGACTTCCATGGTGACCCAAAAATCGCTCGAATGATTTAAACGGACTAAAGCCAAATTAGTTAAGATGTCTTCGAGTTTGAATTCTTTTCTTTTCTTTTTTTTATTTTATAACTGAGATTAGTTTAAAACAAATTATTGATTGTATCAACAGTTGAAAAAATCCAATTTCAATATATTTTTATTATAGTTATATTCATAGAGGAGAATTTAAATATCGGACTTCGAGTCCAGTTAATGAAATTCTTATATATATATATATATATATATATATAACTTTGAGTGTATAGACAATTACTCTTAACGAATTTAAACAATTTAGTCAAATTTTACATTAAAAAGTGTGTAATATTGGATCAAATTTAATTGTATTTGTTTTAACTCTTACATATTTCTCATAGGAAAATTGTTAAATCGAACCAACCCACTATATTTATTTTAATTTAAACCCTATATTCTTGGGGATCAAAAGTTTATCTGTATCTATTCAAGAACGGAACCAGAAATTTTTCAATGGGTGGGCTAGCTAAAGTTGTTATAGTTTAAAAACTAATGACCAATTTTCGTTTGGGTACTTACTATTTCTGTAGTTTTTCTAGAAATATATTAAAGTACAGATTGGGATAAAATAGTAAAAGGTTGAGAGTTAAAATCATGAGTGTTTATTAAGAGATTATTTTATTAATTGAGCAAACAAATTAAATATAATATGATTATATGACTACAAAAATTGAGTAGACAATGTTTTACAAAACTACATTTGAGTGAGCAACTAAGTTTTTATAAGATGAATAACATTAAAATATATGTAATATATTTTAATTTTATAAAAAGGCTACCTGGGCTAGAGCCCATGGTAGACCTCTACCTAATTCCGCCAATGCGTCTATTAACGTGTTACATAGTTATTGGACAAGCTTGTGTTGCTAAGAATATATTTTGGGATTTCGCTTTTGATATTGAATTCTAATTTTTTATGTACAAGAACCATTCACATATATACACTTCTATGACACATAGCTTGCACAATATAATATCCTTGAACAATCGTTCATTTAATTACTACATGTCTAAATCATTTGAAACCAATGCCAAAGGTTAAAGGTGCATATTCTTCTAATAAAAACATTTTTTTTTTTACTAGATATGGAAAATGTTATTAGTTCCAACTTCTGTTCTCAATATTTTCTTCGCGTAACTCTATTTATCATGCATCACTTGCTACGTATTCTATTACAGTTATGTTGTGTTTATTTGAAATTTATGTCAACTAACATATAGTTTAATATTTGTTCTTTTATACAAGTAATATTGGAGAAAAATAAATTGAACCAGCATATTAAGTGCGTATTATTAATCACTTGAGCTACAAAATCTTTGTTATAATTGTATCTTTTTAATTTGCCGTGTATGAAGACTCTAAACTAACTCAATTTGTTTTCTAATTATGCCTATTTCAGATCAAAAATATTTTGAATCGAGTGGTAAGTAAAAATACTCTCATTTCGAATCGAGTCATAGAATACAATCTTAATTTCAGATTTCAGATTAGAAAAATATTTGTTGCCACATCAGCTGCAGACACTTTGCAATAGGGTCCCACCCAAAAAGCTCAAAGTTTGTTTTTTTTATAGAAAAGAATCAAAAGATTAAAAGCCTGCAAAGTCTGTACATAAGCTCCCGTAGATAAGGAACCCGTGTCATAGTGGAGGACACGCGTAGAGCATCCACAATTTGTATACTTCACGCGTAGACCATACTAATACACGTGGGGATAAAATAAAAAGTTGATGAGCATAACTTTTCCGTCTTTCGGTGTAATGGTCAAATGGTTTTGATTAGGTTAATCAAATACATGAGATATGGATTAAACTATTGATTAAACAAGTAATTTGGAAGTTAAAGTTGTGGGGCAGCCCCGTGGACGGTTAAGGATTTTGCTAATTAACATGTTTTTCAATTAGGAGCTCATGCCACAATTTGATTTGGACAGGATTAATAAACAAAAAATTAGATTAGGATGAGATTAGGATGGAAATTTGAGAAGAAGTTTCCTAATTATAATTAAAGTAAGCTTGCTTTGAAATACCAGCAAATGATTAGGCTGCAAGTGCTTGTTAATCATCTTTAAAATTCATGGAGGCCACTTGTCAATGCCATTGAAGTTTGAAACTTGAAACTTGAAAATGATTGTAATATGGGCTTTGACCGAAGCGCAAGCAACACCAAGCCCATTGAAAGCTTTGCATTAGGGTTTCAGAAACCCAAGTCATAAAGCACATGACAAACTTCCTGTGAGGCTGGCCCATTACTGCCCTAATTTATGTATGAACTGAATCTTGATTCAGACCCAATAGAGAAAAAAGAACTCCTGGCCCGAGAAACTCATTCGCCTATCACGGATTCATGTAACCTTTCTCTTTATCTCTCCCATCACGTGAGTTTTTTCTACATATTGGTAGCCGAGAATTAAACAAGTGCATATAGACGCATATATTATATATGTATTGTGGTCTCATATATGGAGGGAAAGATGAGCAAGTTGCTCATATGCAATGAAAAGTTTGACTAAGTTGGGTGCGTTCATACACTCAGAGCATGAATGAATACACAGGATCCCATCTGAAAGGGTTGACTTAAAAAGTCATAATGCAGCATGCAAAGTAGCAGAAAGTAAAGTATGGACCTTGCCTTTCTTGCTTTATCTTTTTTACTTTCTCATCCCATTTCGGATATTTAGGCTTTTGTGGTTCACAATTGAAACTAGTTAATTAATTTAATCACCTTTTGGAATTGGCTGTTACATCAGCTACTTTGCTTCATTGTCAACACCTGGGTTTTACAGCCATATCACTCTGTTTGTCTGTAACCATATGAAGTGCAATGACTCACCAAACAATGGAGGAGCAAATGCAACTTAATTGGTGGTTTATAAAGTCAAAACAGTTAAACTAAAAGCAGGACAGGTAGGTACCAATATGTCTGCTGAAGTAAAACAAAGTTGCCTGCTAAAACTGATTGTGTTTCCAACCTTAATTATCATCCGGCCATATCATCATGTCTTCTTTCTGCCAATTAAAAAAAAAAAAAACAGACACAAAATATAATTATAGGCCAGGGATATTTATCTTCTACAAACTTTATTCAACCAAGTCATACTTGCAGTGCAGAAAACTGCTGCCACATTTGGTGGCTGCTGTTTGTTTTTCCAACTCTCTAGTTGGTATGCCACTCAAATTGAATCACAAAAAATGAATGTTAAGTGCCTAGTTGCTTTTTCAGTTTCTTCTCGGAAATTCATTGAATATGTCCTTGAGCTCCAATGATGATGATTTCCACTGAACCTTCTAACCTACAAGTTAGTGCATGAGCTCAAGTTTTGCCACAACATCATTCTTGTGTCACCCTCCACTTGCATTATAGTGTGTCCCCTTCTTTTCTCTCACCACCATTTTCACTTAAAATATCATTTTCGTGGCATCCCCACCTGAACCTCACTGCATTTGGGCTAATTTCCACTTCCACTTCCACATTTATGGTTCACACTTTGTCTTGCAAAACGCTTCTGTTGTTTTACCTTTTTGACTTTAACCACTATCATATCATATCATATCACATCATTGCTTTTTCCCAAGACGCAACAAACACAAACAAGGTCTGGACAGCTTTGTTGGTGAATTGTATAAATTGGGTTGTGCTGGCTATATCAGAATTAACATTCAGTTTTGCATATAGAACTTGCCCTTTTGAAGACTGCTACAGAAGATGGCATTGGCAGGCACTCTCCTTCATCTGCTTGTGATCTTCTTGGGGTTTTCTCAACTTATTATCTGCTTGAATGCCGTCCCAGTTACAAGTAAGATTTTAACAACTTTCTACTTCTTAATCCTTCTTCTTCTTCTTATTATTATTCTCCTTCTAAATCTGAATTAATTTTTGTACCCAATATGCAGGAATTGGAAGTCTTCAGGTTCATCAAATTGCAGGAAATAACGAACTGGTATGACCTACCGTAAAGCTGATTGCCAGAATTTATATACTCTCTATATTTTAATGAAACTTTGCATGAGACTTACATTGATGGGACTTAGAACAGGTAACCACAGAGAATAATTTTTATGAGCAAACTATTACTGAAAGAATGGATGTGGAGCTTCATGACTACCCGGGATCTGGAGCCAACAACCGCCACACTCCAAAGCCGCAATTTGGAAGATGTGTGGATTGCTAGTTTTCTCCTGCTACTATTGGTTTTAGCATTTACAATGTAATGTTATATATGGACTATTGTATACAAGAATTTTGTTCTTAGATCATTCATCATTTGAGTTTATTATTAGGGCTAGGCCTCTAGGAGTAGATGCTTGAAATATAATATATATATATATATATACATACATATATATATATGTAATATATGTATATTGGCCACAATATGCAGCTTATTAACTTGGAGATATCAATTTGGAGACCTCTTGTTTATTTAAGAGAGACATAAAGAGTTATATTATCATCATTATGGGTGACAATTATGTGTGAGTGGAAAACTTCATGGCCATTGATGCTAAATATGTATAATAGAGACAGTGTAAAAAAATTTATGGGCAAAATCTCCAACAATCAGAAACACACTATTTGAGTTCACAAACCATAATCCTAGTGGTATATGAAAATTCTATTTAATGATCACTGAGAAGTTGCTTTAGGAAGCAATTGTAAGTAGCAGACCCTGCTGGTTTCAGTGCACAATTTATTCCTCTGGTGATGGAGCAATGACGGGTGCAGGGGAAGGACCGTTTGTTTCATCAACACGCGAAAAACCGAATTTCTTGATGAGCTCACGAGCAATTAGCTCATTTGCACCATCTGATGGATGGTACTCATCCCAAAACACATACTTGCTTCTGTCTTTGCACAATACTGATGCAGGGATACATGTCAGAGCCGGTCGGATTCTTCCAAATGAGCAGCATGGTGTGTCTGCGTTACTGAAGCCTACCATGGTTGGTTGAATTTGAATGAAATCATCATCAAGATGCAGAAAGAATAAATGAGAAACATGAAAAGGTCAATAGAGAAACAAACAAGTAGATCTGAACATGTTCTGTCTTAATTTCTATGACATGCTAAATCCTGAAGAGCACATTAACATACCATATTTGTCTGGATTGCTGATCACATCGTTGACGACATCATACGCATCACCGAATCTGAAGCTTGCGTTAGGAAGCTTGCTGGACAAGTCTTCCAATAGCTTGCTTCCAGCTTTGTTGAAGCTGAGAGCTAGTTTGTTTGTTCTATCTTGGCAATCTCCAGATGTACTCAAAACCCTTTGGAGTGGGATACAGCCCATTGGTCCTAGACCAAACACCATCAGCTGCCTTGCCCCTAAGCCGTGCAAAAGCTACTCAAAAACATGATCACAATTAATACAAATTAAGAAACTTTGATAATTATAACTATATCAATAATCAGTGGTTAGTTAAAGATCACAACCTTGAGTTGTGTTTGTAGGGTTTCCATTATGTAGTCGACGAAAGTTTGATCGTTGTAAGTCCACGAATCGCTATAAACTGGCATCAAGTAATTGTTGATGAAGTCGTTGCTGCCTAAAGCGACCACATAACGAGCTTCATGGAAGAACTTCTCTGCTGCTTGTGCTCCAATTTTGCTTTTAATCAGTGTTTGTGTGCCTTCAAACAGCTCAATTTGCTTGTAGAGCGAGAACCTCTGAATCTGCAAATGACATTTTGATGATCAAATTGCATGCGATCAATCTTAAAGCTAGTATTTTAACATTAAGGTTGCTGCAACTTACAAAGTAGCCACCAGTTTCATTCAAGATTCCACCACCTCCGGAGGCATAGTTTACTCCATTTTCTAGAATTGTATCCTCAGTTAAAGATGGATCCAGAAAGGCAGGTGGCCTTGAGAGGCCCATGTTATCACCTAAATAAACAAACATGTTCAGCAGACAACAAAACAAAAAAAGGCAACAAATTAAGCATATACATTAACGAAAATTGGATTGCAAAAGAAACTCATGCAGAACAAACTTTATGCTTTTTTGGGTTTTTACATATATATTCGTTACCTATTATATCAGCAACTGTGCGGCCATTAGAGAACCTTCCATTAGGCAGTCCATTGCCAAAATCAATCCCATACCATGGCAGGCTTGCTTGGGCAAGGCTCTTGCTTAGGTACTTGTTGTTTCCGACGTCGGAGAGGGAGTCGCCGAATATAAACTGCACAATTTTGCAGTTGTGACCATCAATGAGGAGGCCAAAGATGGTCACAGCCATCATGGTTAATGCCACCATGAACTTCATGGTTGATTGGTACTTGGTAAGATGAAAATGTGCTTCTTTAGGTCTTCCAAAGTAAAATGGAAGGTTTGGGTTTGGATTTAAACACAATTTACAAGGACTTATAAGTAGTAGAATTAAGATTTCGTGCACAAACACTAGAATGTGTTCGGATTTGAGATGAGAAAAAACAGAGAGGGTAGCTTAGCTAGCTTGTTTGATAAACCAACCGTTGCTCGTTCTTACCTAATGCAACTACCATGAGTACGTCTTTGTTTTACAAGTTATATTAATATACAAGTTTTGCAACGGTATGAGTCTCAAAAAAAGGTCCCATAATTTTTAATATTTTAGAATGCACTTTGGATTTGAAAATTCTCTCATGATTTTACAAAGCATCAAGGTGGGTGGTGAAAGCCAAACACTGACGTGCAATTGAAAGAGGAGAAAAGTGGAATTCTTGGAAGGAGGCTTGGGCTATGATTTTGCTGGTGTGAACAAATGTTTAAAGGAAATTATATTGGGGGGTTCACCTACCCATCTAAATTACTTCACCTCAATTTATCAAGACACAAATTGGCCTTTTATTTCAACATGTTGGGCAAACCATATAGGTGCATCTGCAATCTCTAAAGTAAGCTAGCCAAGTAAAATACTTTTCCAAATATTTTCCCTAAATTTGCCTTGGACTTGAAGACAAAGATTTCTAACAAGCTTAACCAAATTGATCAAAATTTGTCCTTTTCATACTATGACTGGTGTAACTTTGGCCCCGTGATCATACAGTGATGTTTGATTTATTCAAATTTGAACTTGTATGAGTCGTGTTCTTTTCTTAACAAATAAAATATAAACATGCTTAATTACAACTCGTTCAATTTCAGACCGACATTATGTCCATATCTCAAAATAACAAATTAATCACTACATTTGCTTCTACTTCTTGATTAACATATTCAATTAAAAGTTCAATCCGCAAGTCTTGTGAGCCTAGGAAACCTTTTTTTTTTGGTTGGGGGTGTAATATTATTACAACAAAGGAAAATGCTAGCGATATCAACTTTAGATACCAATTTGTGTACTATTTCTCTAATAGGGCGTGAAACCTATTGTATTGATGAGCTCTATCTCTACGAGAAAAATAGTACACAAATTGATATCTAAAGTTGATTTCTCTAACATGACTCACAAATGACGATATATCAGTGCCATAGAAAAGAGGTTTAAAAGTACTGATGTGGCAAAGCATCATTTGCTGCATGTAAAGATATCTGACTTGTATCCTAGAAGAGAAGGTCCACAACCAAACAAACTCATTACAAAAGTACACGACGTGGCGTAACATAAGCCTCTCCAAATTCTAAAGCCAAACAAAAATCACAGCCAGACCACAAATACGCGAAACCCCCCCTAAAAATCGTTAAAATCCAAAAAATCCAACTCATTATCCACAAAAAATCCTGGCCCTTCATTCTCCTAATCCAACGGCCACTTTCCCCACTCATATCCCAAACCATATCTTCCGAAAACATAAAAATTCACTCTCTCTGCCACTATCACACTCTGCCCCTCCTCTGCTTCAGCTCCAACCCCAAAAAAATGGCCTCCATTGCTCTCAAGTCCTTCATCGGACTCCGCCAAGCCTCCGCAGAAAAGCCCCATTTCACAATCCAAGCAAAACCCATTTCTCTAAACCCTTCAATCCACCGGAGGCTCCAGGTCAATGCCGCCAAAACCAGCCCAAAAGTCACGGGTCGAAACCTCAGGGTCGCCGTAGTCGGAGGCGGCCCCGCCGGCGGCTCCGCCGCTGAGACCCTCGCCAAAGGCGGCATTGAGACGTTCCTAATCGAGCGAAAAATGGACAACTGTAAGCCCTGCGGCGGCGCAATCCCGCTCTGCATGGTGGGTGAATTTGACCTCCCATTGGACATCATCGACCGCCGGGTCACCAAGATGAAGATGATTTCGCCGTCCAATGTGGCCGTTGACATTGGTCAAACTCTGAAGCCGCACGAGTACATTGGGATGGTGAGGCGTGAGGTGCTGGACCAGTACTTGAGGAACAGGGCGAGTGAGAATGGGGCGACTGTGATAAATGGTTTGTTTCTGAAGATGGAGAAACCGGGAGATGGGGAGGCGCCGTACGTTCTGCATTACACAGAGTATGATGGGAAGGTCGGTGGGGCTGGTGTGAAGAAGAGTTTGGAGGTTGATGCTGTGATTGGAGCTGATGGGGCTAATTCTAGAGTGGCTAAGAGTATTGACGCTGGTGATTATGAGTATGCCATTGCCTTTCAGGTAAATTATGAACTTGCTTTGTTTTAAATTATCAGTTAATTCTTGCTCTGCGGGCTTTGCATGTGGGAGTTGTTCGCAGGAAATTGCAATTTGATTATAAAACTTAGAGGAAGAAAGCAACTTTTAATTCAATTTGCACTCAATTGTTGTGCTTTGTGTTAACGTACTAGGCACATTCTTTGATTTGAAGTTGTTTTCTAACATTCTGGCTGCCTGCATAAAAGTATTTTCTTTTCTTGGTATTTATTTGGCTGAAATGACTGTATCTATGTGAGTAACTCAAAATTGAGACATGGTTTTTGGTATGCATTTCTAATTTGTCCTGAAAAACGTAGTTAGCTTAGCAAACAGAACAAGAAAAACCCTTTTAGAGAAAATGTTAATGAATGATTAGCTAGTTTAAAGTTGTATCTTCTATACTTGGTCAAAATTTTGGTAAAAGGCTAAACCCCGGGTGCATTGCTGAAATATGATTAAATGTTTACACTTAGTTCAGTGTTGATCCATTCTAATTAAATTCTTGGTTTCTGCCTTTTGCAGGAGAGAATCAAAATCCCTGATGATAAAATGGTGTACTATGAGAATCTTGCTGAGATGTATGTTGGTGATGATGTCTCACCGGACTTTTACGGGTGGGTGTTCCCCAAATGTGACCATGTAGCAGTTGGTACCGGCACTGTGACTCACAAAGGAGACATCAAGAAATTCCAACTTGCAACAAGAAACAGAGCCAAGGACAAGATCCTAGGAGGCAAAATCCTGCGAGTGGAGGCGCATCCAATTCCCGAACACCCCCGCCCCCGAAGGTTAGCAGGCAGAGTAGCACTCGTTGGTGATGCAGCGGGGTATGTGACAAAATGTTCGGGTGAAGGCATCTACTTTGCAGCAAAGAGTGGTAGGATGTGTGCAGAGGCAATAGTTGAGGGGTCGGAGAATGGAAAGAGGATGGTAAATGAGGCGGATTTAAGGAAGTACTTGGAGAAGTGGGACAAGACTTACTGGCCTACTTATAAGGTGTTGGATGTGTTGCAGAAGGTGTTTTATAGGTCGAACCCGGCGAGGGAGGCTTTTGTGGAGATGTGTGGAGATGAGTATGTGCAGAAGATGACCTTTGACAGCTATTTGTATAAGAGGGTGGTGCCTGGGAATCCTTGGGAGGATTTGAAGTTGGCTGTGAATACCATTGGGAGCCTGGTGAGGGCTAATGCACTTAGGAGGGAGATGGAAAAACTTAATGTATGAAAGGAGGAAGCCTTCTCAGCTGTGTAATTTTCTTTTGTTTTTTTTTTTTTTTCCCTACTTCTGTAATGAGGTAACAGTTTTCTTGGAACCAACAGACTGAGTGGGAATTCCCCATTGGATTACCAAGAGAGTTTGTAGTTATGATATAATATAGTGTTAATGGTTTTATGGTATGTGAAATTGTGAATAAGTTAGTGTTAAATAGAGAATGCTTGAATTGGATTGAATTGGGGGATAAAGAAAAAATCAAAATGCGTGTAGAATAATAAAGAAACATTACCTCATATTATGTCATACAATGCTATATGTTTGGATGGAAGGATTCAAATGCTATGAATTTAGATAATTCAAATTCTAGGGTTCAAATTCTATGAATTTAGATGATACAAATTCTACGTCCGTTTCAATGATTCATTGCACACGGTCATTTCAAATGCAATATATATCTAGTTATTTCAAATACATTCAATTTAATGTAGTTATTTCAAATACATTCAATTTAATCTAGTTCTTTCTTGTCTTTGCATCAAATTTAGTCTAATTATTAAATCCAAATAATTTCTTTCATCCAAATAGAGGCAAATTTCACTTAAATTTGAACGGTTGGTAAACTATAGGGACTAAAATCATGACAATTAAAAATATAAGGGTGAAAGTGGAATTTAATGATGAATTATAAGGACTAAAAACATAGTTTAGTTTAGTCTTAAAAAATGTCACTACTTTTTTTTTCATATATTTTGGATTAATCGTGGCCGTTGAAAATAATTAGAGATTAGCGGCGGGAGGAAGCGAACAAAAATGGTAGATTCGGTGATATTTGGGTCCACTCCGCACGCATCGACTGACATTAAAAAAGAGGTAGCTGTTTTAGAAAAGGTGTGGATTCGTCCGAGGCCCATTGGCGGAGTTTTTAACGAACTTCACGAGCAAAACCCAAGACGGGTCAAAGCCCCACTCTCTCTCTCTCTCTCACTCCTTTATATTCTCTCTTCTCAATGCTCTTGTCTTTCCAAATTCGCGTCTCAGAGAGCTCTGTGGTCGGTGGCCTTCAGCATCTTCAAGGTTAGTCTCCGCACCCTCTCTCTCATCATCTTTGATTTCCAATTGCTTTTTATTTCAATTCAAGCATCCATGGATCTTTTGGTTGTGTTATCAGATCTGGTTGCTTCTTTAGAATTTTCAATTCCCAGCTGTGTATTCAGTTATTGTTTCTGAAAGTTCAATTTTCATTGGAATCTTGTACATAGAATTTCATGTTATTTGATTTTCTGGACTTTCTTTTAGTGTCAATAACCAATAATTGAGATTTTTTTATTTGGTGAATTGGGTTGGAACTTGTATGTTGATTAAGATGTAAAAATCTTTGCTTTGTTTGTGTTTTTTAATGCAATTTTAAATTTTTGTGGCGCAGAGTTTGTGAGATGGCGGCAACATCAGCAGCAGCTACCTTTTCCATTGGAACCACCTGTTCCCTTGGCCACAAAGCAGTCTCATTTCCACAGTCAAAGCCTTGTTCTTTGAGGTTCAACTCCCAAAACCCTCTTAAGAGTTCTTTCAATGGCCTCAAGGCAACTACATCTCTCGCTTGCGAATCTGAGACCTCTTTCTTGGGCAAAGAAACCACCGCAGCTCTTCGAGCTTCTTTTGCTCTAAAAGCCCACAAGGGAGCCCAGGTGGTTCAGACTCCGTTTCAACCCCAGGCCTCTTATAAAGTAGCTGTTCTTGGAGCTGCTGGAGGGATAGGTCAGCCCCTGGCTCTTTTGATCAAGATGTCCCCTTTGGTCTCTGACCTGCATTTGTATGATATAGCGAATGTCAAGGGTGTTGCTGCTGACCTCAGTCACTGCAACACTCCCTCCCAGGTTCTTGATTTCACCGGAGCTTCTGAGTTAGCCAAGTCATTGAAAGGTGTGGATGTGGTGGTCATACCTGCTGGTGTTCCAAGAAAGCCCGGTATGACCCGTGATGACCTCTTCAACATCAATGCCGGCATTGTGAAGAACTTGGTTGAGGCTGTGGCTGATAACTGCCCCGAGGCCTTCATCCACATTATCAGTAATCCGGTGAACTCCACGGTGCCAATTGCTGCAGAAGTTCTAAAGAAGAAGGGTGTTTATAACCCAAAGAAGCTCTTTGGTGTTACTACCTTGGATGTTGTGAGGGCAAACACATTTGTTGCTCAGAAGAAGAATCTAAAACTGATTGATGTTGATGTCCCAGTTGTTGGTGGACATGCTGGGATAACCATTCTACCCCTTCTATCAAAGACAAAACCCTCAGTCAGCCTCACTGATGAAGAAGTTGAAAAGCTAATTGTAAGGATTCAAAATGCTGGAACTGAGGTTGTAGAGGCAAAGGCTGGTGCTGGGTCTGCAACATTGTCAATGGCATATGCAGCAGCTAGATTCGTCGAGTCATCTCTGCGTGCACTGGATGGAGATGGGGATGTCTATGAGTGCTCTTATGTAGAGTCTGATCTGACCGAGCTTCCTTTCTTTGCATCAAGGGTGAAGCTTGGAAGGAAAGGGGTTGAAGCTTTGATACCATCTGACCTCCAAGGTTTGACAGAGTATGAGCAGAAGGCTTTGGAAGCACTTAAGCCAGAATTGAAAGCCAGCATTGAGAAAGGTATTGCATTTGCCAACAAGCAAGCAGTGACTGCTTAGATAGCATCTGAAGCTCGTAAAACCTCATTCTAATGAATGCCTTATAGAGGGTTATAAAGAAACCTGGAACCTGGTTATTTTTTTTGCCCGGATTTAGCATTCCATCGGTCCTTTTAAGTTTTGTAGAATGAATTTGATATCCTCTCATTTTTCTATGTTGAAGCACTGTTGGGAAGAAATATAGAGTTGCTTCTGTTGTTGTAGATTGAAGAATTTAGCCTTGCCTCTCTCTTGGGGAATATGTAGTGACGGTTTTGAAATAACTTGGCTGGTCGATTGTTAGTTGTTAGGAATATCATGTATTTCTCTCCTCTGGCGTGTATGCTAGACTTGAGCTAGTCACTGTCGAATAATTCTAAGAATGTTTTCAAATTTCAGCCTCTTTATGTTGGTGTTTTTACGTGCTTTCTTAGAGTTTATTACTTGGATCTTTGGAAATTAAAAAGAATCACAAATCATAGAAAAATGATGTGAGCTAGATGAACAAAAGATGGAATTCAAAAAAATAGCTCATTCACCAAATTTGATCAAATTTGTTACTTATTAAACCGGCCTGCCGCTTATCTGTAAATCTTTGATCAAAGTGCAAAAGTTACACTCAACCACAGAGAAAGTTTGATACTCTTTGTAGCAATGGATCCTTCCATGAGAGCTTGCGGGCCAATTTCCCCACCATTGTCCAAGAAGGACTTAATCAAATTGTCGGAGAAGCCACTCACCATCGTCACCCCTGGATGATGTTCTTTGGAATGAGGAAACTTCCAGTCACAAATATTCCAAAGCAAAATGTGTGGCATCATCGAGGTGCAGCTAAAAAATCCCTTGAAGTCGGTGAACACAAACACTTTCTTGATAATCTGCTCTGCCTTCAAGTTCTCATTTACAACCACTTCCAGAATCAAATCAAACACTTTCCGCAAATCAACACCCTCGTTGGACTCCCTGAAGCATGTCCTCATCATAAACTCGCGCATGGACTTGAGATCATCGCCTTGTATTAAATGCAGCAGCGGCTGATCAGGTAAATGACCAAAACTGATCACCTTTCCTTTCCATGCCAGATCTGTAATCAGTTCAGACAGCACAAATCCAAAACACACTGCCAATTCTATGACTGGTATGGCCATGAAATCGGTGGTGATGTTACACACTGCCAAGCAGTTTTTAAATTTGCCCAACTCTCTTCCCCTTGCTTTTGCTTTAGGTACATGTCCTCCACCACTGCCTTCCACTGAAGCTCAGCTGCTTCCCCAAAATCCTCATCTTCTACATATTTTATGATCTCATTTGGAAGCAGCGCATCCAGCTTTATTATGCCATTGCCGCCTCTTAAATTGCTTCCTCCTTCTGCTGCTGCTTTCACCTCCTCCAAACACTTTTTAACCACAGAGACCTCTTGTGTGGGATTCCCGTACATGATTCAATGATTGTAGTAATTGGTCAGGGGAACCAAAGCCTTCCTTAGCCGTTCCCACTCTTCTGATTGATCTGATTCTGGTGGGAAAAGCCTCCTTGCAATGCTTTCATGCAGCAAAATGGCCCTGGAGAGGTGGTCTGAGATTTCGTTAATGACAACGCTGCAGCCCCACGTACCAAAAGATCAGCATCAAGTTCGTCGCCATCTTCATCTGGCTTCAGTTCCAGCTTGTGCTGCTGCTTCAATAAGTCAATATCAGACTTCAACTCCTCTGCCAAGAGATCCATAACCCGGTCGTGTAACAACTTATAGTCTGGGTCATGGTGGAGCCTCTCCGAAGCGTCTTGGCCTTAGAACCCAGTAGAGAATGTTGAGAAGGTCATACAAACCCCAAAACTAACTGGTAAGGGAAGGGAGGTTGAATAATAGAGTCTTGGGATGGTTATTGAAGATGAGCTTGAGGGTGATTGGGGGACTGTGGGACCAGGCCACAGGCAGCTGTTGCTTCAGATAGTTAAGGGCAAAATGATTATAATCAGCCTGCTGCTGGATGGTGTTGTCTTCGAGTGGGTGAAGTATTGGTTTCACATGGAAAAACAGATCAAGGCAGGAATCACCAAAGGAATAGAGGGAGGAGGAAGTAGGGGAGATGGAGATCTTCTTGGCCATGTCCTAACCGTTGGAGCTGGAAGCCATTAATCTTCTTGAGAGCAGTTAAGGAGGACAGGTAACAAGAGTTGTTGAAGTTGGAATTGTAGGAGTAGGAGGAGCCATTGCTTTCAGAACCCTCGTGAAAGTGAAACACACTTGCAGTGGCACTGATTTCTTCATCTCTAATTCTTCTAATTCAAGTTCCAAATTGAACACTGTATCCTTGTTTTTGTTTCTTTAAATTATATAGATGATTAATGGCTTGCTTGCGCACCAAGGACCATCTTTTTCCTTTACCTGGAAAACGAAATTATAACACAGATCAAATACAAGAGATAATTATAACACTGATTACTTTAAAACAAGAAATTCCAGTGGAGTGAAACTCTAAAGGTTTTAAATTCTCAAATTTTCTTCACCAAAAAAAAAAAATATACATTTTTCCTTTTTGACGTCCAATAGCTAATTCAGCAAATTTATCAGATTTGCTACTTATTAATCAAGCCATTCGCTGGATGCATACAAAGCTTATCTGAACCGTAGCTTTTTAGTATCCTCTTTTGTTCATCTCTTATGGTGGCTGCCTGCCCTGCACACCAAGTAACTGCACCAGTGCTCAATCAGCCAAACAGATTGCTGCTACAACTGCCTTTTCACAGCTTTCCTTCCACATTTTCTCTTTCAAACCAAAGGACGGCCACTGCCAGGGCACTAATAATTACTTCACTAGAATTGTCTACTCCCATCTAAACAACCCACAGTGTTGCTTCTGCCCAGGCATTTCATTTGCAGAAAATGTTCCCAGTTGGCTCACATGATGTAGATCTTGAATATTCCTACCAATAGCCATTGCAAGAGCAGCGCCCCTCCCGGAAATGATGAAACCGGGTGCGGTCTCGTATAATTACCTCTCTGTTATAAACCCCTGAGAGAGCCATTGCAAAATTATGGCAATCAACACATATCCGAAGATTCTTGGCCACTCTGATTGGCGTGCCAGGGGGAGTTGCTAGGACACCGAAAGCAATAGCTAATTTCTCGCTGTGATAGGAGAGTGCATGCCCCTTTTCTTCTGTCCCCAAGTTGTGCAATTCAGATGATGCATCTGGAACATAACCAGCAATCTTCAGCTGGCTATTAATCTCATCCAGCATCTTGTAGATTTCATCCTTCCTTGGGTGTGAAACATCATCCACAACAAACTCGTGTGCTACTCCTTTCAATTCAATTGTGCTACAGCCAGGTGTAGTTTGAATTGCTTTTTCCTTCATAAATTTCCTCACTTCTGTTAGCTTCTCCCAGTTCCCAGCTGAAGAGTAAATATTCATCAACAGAACATAATCCCCTGCCTCTTGAGCCTTGAGTTCAATCAAATGACCTATAACACTTTCCGCAAGGGCATCATGGCCATGAATTCTGCAACCCCCAAGTAAGGTCCTCCATATTGTCGAATCCGGTTTGATATCCATTGACAGTATGAGCTGATAGGCCTGATCAAGTCGACCAGCACGACCCAAAAGATCAACCATGCATCCATAGTGATGGATATTAGGCACTACCCCAAAATCTTTGCTCATACGATCAAAAAACACAATTCCTTCATCAACCAAACCGCAATGACTGCAAGCACAAAGAACTCCAGTAAAAGTCTGATCATCTGGTAAAACACCCATTTTCTGCATCTCTCCGAATGCTTCAATAGCTTCTCTACCATACCCATTCACTGCCAACCCAGAAATCATTGCACTCCACGAAACCACATTTTTATCCTTCATTCCCTTAAACACCTCATAAGCCTTATCCAAACACCCACACCGTGAATACATCGCTATTAGAGAGTTACACAGATTTGAAGCACCATCATAACCATGTTCTTCAATGTACTTATGAACCCGTTCGCCGAACTCCAACGCGTTCAAGTTGGAACAAGCTTGGAGCATAAGTAAACACGTAACTTCGTCGGGTTCACATCTATGAGTTTCACTCCGCATTATATCGAACAAGCTCACAGCATCCCTCGTCCGGTTATTATGTAAACAACAAGAAATCAACACGTTCCAAGCAACAACATCTCTCTTAGGCATCTCATCAAACAACTTGCATGCTTCATCACACTTGCCACAAATTGAATACAAGTCCATCAAAGTAGTGAGCAAACGACTGTCGGATTCATGGCCACCTCTCAAAATCCTAGCATGCACCTGAATCCCTCCTAACAACGACGAAACTCTAATGCAAGATTTGATCACAAAGGACGATGCCAAGGCGTCGGCACAGAGGCCCCGCCGTAGCAAATCTCGGTACATAGAAAACCCCTCCTCTGGTGAATCACTGATTGAGTAAGCTCTTACCATGGTGTTGTACTGAAAAGCAGTCGGCTTTGCTATCTGATCGAAGAATCGGCGGGAATAGGAGATGCTCTTCAGTGGTGAAAGTCCAACGAGGGACAAGAACTGGAGGCAAATGGTGGGTTCCAGAACAAGTGATGTTCGGACGATGTGGGCGTGGATTTGGAGCAAATGGGATCTTCTGGTGCATGATTTGATGAGGTCAAGAAGGGATTGTTTTGGGGTTTGAGTGTGGGAGATGTTGGTGGTAAAACAAACAGGAACGTTGGGGTGATGAGCCTGAGAAGAAGAGAGCGAGCTTAGGTGATGTGAGACTGCTGCTCTTCTCATATTTTCACTCTTTAGTTCCCTTTGCTTATTACAAATATGTGAAATTTAATGTCAATTTTCGAACTTAACCATAGTGCGAAAACCTTTTTTGAGCACCGAGAAATTCGAAACCTTAATTATTCTTACAACCAGGAATGTAAATATGGCCAGGCCATATGGGCTAAATTCAGCCCCATCTTTTGGGTTATGGGCTGGCCAGGCCCATGGGCAGCCCGGGCAGGTCTGATATTTAATTTAGTTTATTAATAAATAATAGAGGTGCGCGTCAAGATCGGAAAACTGGAACACCGAAGTGCACCGGACCTAAACAAGGGAAAGAAAACTATGTTGACTAAAAAGTCAACAAACTGGTAGTATTCTTTCTAAGCGATGGCGTTGTTATGAGTGGTGCTTTACTACAAATCTCTATTTTGATGGTAATGATACTTTGTGTGAATTTCGTGCCCTCATACAGCAATTAATAAAAAATCAAAAAAGTTGTAGATACGTCAATTGGGTCAACCATGTGTTGAAACAACATAGAGGCTCAAATATTGAACAATTCAGAGTTTGCTTTGATCTAGATCCTCATCTTGCAAGTTCCATTGATAAATGGATTCAGTTTGCAATGGAAAAGAGAGTTCGAGTGTTTCTGTTGGACTTTCTACTAGACTATGGTGTTATTTATGAAGATTCCTATACTCTTCCCCGCACACTATTAGGTCTTGAAAAGGAAACGGGATCCTCCTTGACGCCTTTTTGATGCGACATTCCAAGGGCACACTCTTATGGACACACTGGTTTTGAGTTCCTCGGGGTTCTTCATTTGGAAAATGTTGATGAGTTGTTGAGTACTTCATGTCTAATTGTCTAGTTTTCGAACGGTTATCAGTGTTTGATGCCACAAATTTGGTTGATTTAAAAGTTGTTTGTCCATCAGTTTCATTCAAATATTTATCGATAAGATATTGTCTTCGCCTCAAAAGCAGTGAGATTTGTGACGCAAACCTTGTGTCATTTATTTATGCCAGATACAAGAGAAACTTGTGTCTCAGTAATGTGCCATCACTTGTTGAGGTATCCATTTTCAAGCTTCCGGTCTATTCCAAGAGTATTGCTGATTTCATGAGTCATGCCTTCACCCAACTTCCATGTTGTCTCTCTCAACTAGAGACTCTCATGTTGAATATTGGCTTCAAGATTAGTGTGTATTTTGTAATTATCATGTGTTGGTTTTCTTATGTTTTTGTTGGATTAATATATGGAGTTTCCTTACTCTGTGTTTGCTTTCTTTCAGTATAGATATGCATTCCCTGTTCCTACATTACCAAAATCTTAAGCATTTGGAGCTTCTTGAAGGCATCTCCTTCCTTGCAAAGACTTGGTACTTAATTAAGGTACGTAGATAATATATATTCGTACTTGATAAATTAAACTTGATAGTCGTAGTTTTGTGTGTTTTATGCATTTGGGGTAAATACTTTGGGAGTTTTTGGTTTCTTTATAATTGTTATACCTTTTGAATATTAATTCTACTTGGAAATGCTCGATAGGAGAAGCACATTCAGCATGGTTGCGCATACATTTACCTATTTGAGCCTCATTGAAACTTGAAAGCCTCTTAAGCTTCTGTAGATCATAAAAGAAAAAGTACAAATAATACGAGTTAAATTTTAGAAATTAACATAAGAAAATAAGATACTTTAAATAAATAAAAACAAAAAAAAAACAGCCAAATGAAGAACTAGAACAGGCATATGTTGTTGGAATTTGATGAGGAAAAAGAGTCAGATAAAAGAGACTTGATTTCTTCATCTTCCTCATAACCATCATCCATAATACTTGCATATTCATGAATTTCATTGTTGCTGCAGATGAAAGAGGATTGTGATTGATCCATATTATTCATCCCCATGATCTTTCTCTTCTTGTAATTAGCCTTAAAACAAGCTTGCCTCAATCGCTTGGTATTGTCCTCCAATTGCATGTCGGGCACTTCCTCCAGCAGCTTCCTCTCCCTCTCCAACAACTGTATTGCATTTCGAAGCTTCTCCTCACTCTCCTCCCCCTCCTTTCCCAACTCCTACATACGCATAAATACATGTAACGCCAATTTATGAGTTTATAAGTGAAAAGTCATTTCTACAACTTTGGTGTATATGTAAAGTTGTTATTTTTATTGAACCAACCTGAATGTTTCTGATTAGGGTTTGGAGGCTGGCCAGCTTCCGGTGAGGCCACCGGTGAATCCCCAACTCTCGACACCTTTTCTTCAAAAGGGTTAAACCTACATTGAGTTCCTTGGCTGCCTGAGTTATAGGCATGTAGAAGTAGTTTGATATTGTTTCCCTCGACAACATTTTTGATGAGTTGAGCGACGTCGAGTTTGATGATCTTAGCCTTGTGCTGAGGTGAGACCTTTTACTAATCACCTTCGTCTCCTCCTCCAACTCATTCTCAGCACTGCCATTTTCTTCATTCTTGCACATCAGCAATGGAGGTTGATGTTGTATTTGTTTTTGTTGATTATTGCTAGGCTCCATTAATTCACCGAACAAATCATTACAAACCCCATTTCCATTTCCCAAAACAATTTCATCACCTGCTTACAGAGAATAAAATATATAAGTTGAAAAATTAAATTAACTACAGAAAAAGCTGAAAATTAAAATATATACATATTGAATGGTGCTTTACAAAGAATCACACACCTTGAAACGCACTTCGGATTGGTTGAATATCAAGGGAAGAGTAAAGAGGATTAAGATTCAAACAGCTTTGATCCATGAAAGGAACAGCAGCATCAAGAAAAGAGTCTTGTACTTGTGGGAGGGTCCATTCGCATTGCCAATCAAATGGACCATACCCGTTCATTCCACTAACAAACAATGATCAATTAACATCCACAATATTGAACAATGCATGCTAAATTTATGCAAAAAAAGAAAAAGAAAAAGAAAATCAATAACACACACCTCAAATAATCCATAGGAGGAGGAACTATTTGGTTTGTGAAGCAAAATGGGTCTTCAACAACATCATAGTTGGCCAGCCAACTCATAAGTGAATGACCACCCATTTGATTTTGATTGCACTCACATACGAATCAATGTGTGTTTTGTGTTTGTGAGAGAGAGAGAGCGAGAGAGAGAGAGAGAGAGAGAGAGATGAGGAAGAAGAAGAGACCAATAGTGGGTATATATAGGGACACAGATAAAAATGGCTGTGTGCGCTTAATTATTGCTTAGTGAGAGTTACAAGATGTATTAATTAAGGATAATATCTCATTTACTAGGAGGGGCTTCATGATCATGAGCCTACATGAACGTGCGCCGCCACACCTCCTCTCTCCCTTCCCACAATTATTAATTTTATATCCTTTTTCTTCTTGATCATTAGCCTGCATGCCTTGCCAAGTTTGGATCATCTACATACATCTATATAATCTACTATGGGGCACTAAAAAACTTGGACTTACTAGCAATTCACAATCATTATCGCTCCTTGTCACATTTGTTCACCTTTTGCAATTATTACATGTCGCTCGCCCTTTGAAGTTTGGATCATCCTCAAGGCCTCAAATGTAATGATTTTGTGAGAGGGAGAATTCGAAAATATGACCTCAAATGTAATGATTTTTAAGATAATTTCTTATTTGGTATAAGCAAAGTATCAATCATCCTTTTGATCCTCGTAATCAATATTAAGCATGATAAAATTTGGGTAAATATTATTTTGATAATTAGTCAAAAGTAATACATGATACATGTACTCGCTGGCCGCAGTAGTTTTAAGTTTTTTTTTTTTTTTTTTTGGGACAAAGTAGTTTTAAATTTGAAAAGAGATTATTTTGTGGCACAAGATTTTCTGCCCACTTCTTTTTTGTTGTTCATTTTGAGATTGTGGATTCGGTTTTAATATGGATGCCATGTAACGTACTGATAAATAATCATTTACGAAGTAATGATCAATGATCAGTTAGAAATATTTTGATTAATTAAGCTAATTATAATCAGACCAATTATTCTTCTATATCATGTAATCTAGTTAATGTATATGAGTGGTGGCCAATTATTGCCATGGCATGCATAGTATAATTTCGTCTTTTAAAGACTGAGAAGCTACGGTTTTTTTATTTTAATAAAATAAAATAAAATAAAATAATTTATTCTTTTCCAAGTGGTGGAAAATGACTGAGAAGAGTTACAGTACTAATCATTGCAGAATCCACAAATAAGGTTTCCATGGAGAAAGCTCAGCCAAGCGAATCCAGAAAAATCATAATTCTTACTTAACGCCAAGTTTTAGCTGATGATGATGAGTAAGAATTAATGGTGATATAGCATTTTACAGTACCAATACTTCTGTCAATATTTTGGTTAAAAGTTTTTGGTTGCAATTGGAAATTATAAGGGTTAATTGTTTTATTAGTCCCTAAATTTAGACTCGATTTGCATTTGAGTACCTCAATTTTCAAAATGGTTCTCGTGATCCTTTGACTTTAGTTTCGTTAAGACAAAATGATCATGTCGTCAATTTTGTTAACTTCTCTGTTAAGTGCAAGGCCAAAATGATATTTTTGTATCAAAATTGATTAAAATATGGAAAAAAAAATTATTAAAATTAAACACTCTCTCTCTCTCTCTATCTCGATTTCTACGCCCCAAAACTTGATTTTTCTTCTTCTTTTTTGTTGGTTTTTTATTTGATTATCTTTTTTTTTTTAAAGATATAATTTTTTATTCATTTTTTTTGTTTTAATATAAAAATATCATATTGCCCTTGCATTTAACAGAAAAAGTTAATAAAATTGACGACAAGACCATTTGTCCAAACAAAACTAAAGTTATAAGACCACAAGAACCATTTTGAAAATTAAGGTACTCAAATGCAAATCGATTCAAAGTTCAGGGACTAATAAAACGATTAACCCAAATTATAATGTTCCTTAAATATGCATTAGAATGAAACGAATTCTTACTTATGCACAAGTACATAAAACGCAATGGAAAAAACCAGAAGAAACCCTTATCAATCAAATTTGGATAATACAACTGTTTTATCTCAATAAAATAGAAGGAATATAAAGCAAGGTCCATAACTTTTCTTCTTTGACCCTATGCTGAAACTCAAACTCCAGCAAAGGAAAACCTGGAGACTACAATTCAGTTTCTCGGCTTACCCCTTCCACGGCCACGCCAACCTCCTCTTCCACCGCCGCCACCCCGGCCACCTTTCCCACCTAAGGCTTTATTGGCGTCGGAGTGTGCTTTCATGTTCTCTGGCAAGGGAAGTATCTGATCCACACACTTCCTGAAACTAAAATCATCAACAGCTTCATCTTCCCTAATGAGGAAGAAGCACCTGCTTTTATACAATGGATGGGTTCGAACTTGGAAAGCCTGGACCCCTCCACCAATCTTCTTATCAGGCTCTGCATGACCCTTCTTAAGCAAGTCCAGCAAAACCAGATGTTCATACTGCAACATAACATGAGATTCAGCCAAATATGTCATCAAATAACAAGAGATAAACATTGCAGGGAAGCAGCAATCTCAAAATGAAAGCACTGAATGAAACAATCACAGCCAACTTACACAAGTCTTCTAAAATCAATCTCTTTTCTAGTTAAAAATTCCTAAAACCAATCTCATTGCCTTAATATAATTGAATTTATGAACAGGGGATATCGAGCAGGGTTGCTAGATATTTTGTAAAAATTAGGGATGCTGAATTTTCTGGTGAACTTAGATCTTCCTTTTAATGCAACTATCTTCAGATATTGGGAAACTTTCAAATTTTTATTTTTTTTGGGTATATTCTCATGCAACATACCTATACTCTCCCCTTCCAATTCCTCCAAAGGCTAATAAAAATATAAGAGAGTAGGCAGACAATTAACATAGGAATGAAATTTTGCTCCTTTTAAGGTAATGAATTGAACATGAACTATCCACCATCGAGTTTCCTACCATATTCTTAGAGAATTCACACATAAATAAGATCTTTAAATATATGAATTAACAATACCATCTCTAGAAAACCCAATGTAGAAACACCAGGACTCCTTTGATCAATATATGCCAAACACCAGGATCAAACAAATAACTCCAACTTCACTGATTAAATTAAAACAAAAAAACAATTTTCAACCAATTAATATTTACCAAAACCGCAAAAGTCTCAGACTTTGAGAAAAGAAAACTCTTTGCCTTTTGTTTTCTTTCCAACAGTTCATGATCGACCAAACGGGAGAAGACACAAGCCAAACCAAAATTCTCATAACCACATTCACCACAACCACGGGACACCATATTATAACGCTAATTATACAGTTATGTATTGAGAAAAAGTTCCGATTTTTATTCTATCTGAATTCCATACAACTTTCAGCACAAGCAAACAGTGCATAGAGGATCAAGAGCAAATAAATAGCTTTCTTTGGGTACCTTATTAACACTGAGATCAGTCGGCCAATAATGAAGCAACCTGTAGAAGTAGTCAAACATCTCCACCGACGACCCGAAACTCTTCGGGCCCAGGCTGACCCGACCCGACTCTTTTCCTTCCCCCAACTTCTCCAACCGCTCCTCTTCCGGCGACTTTTCCACCTTCGTCTTCTTCGCCACGGCGTCGTTTCCTTCACTCCCCTCCTCATCCCTGAGCCGTTTCGCGTTCGCCTCAGCCTCGCCGTCAGTGCCCTCATCGGGTTTTTCGGCCGGGGCGGGCTCTGAGGCTTCTAGTTCCATGTCCTCGGCAGCGGCGGCGGTTTCCGAGTTGGTTTCGGCGAGTTCAGAGACTGTCTTCTCTGCCATGATCGTATATCTGTGTATGCTTGTGAGGCTAAACCCTAGGTTTTGGGCCTCCTTATATATCTATAACGGGTTTTCTTTTTTTTCTTTTTTGATTAAGAAACGGGTTTTCTTTTCGGTTCCGAATCCGGTTATTTTATTATCTTTCCCTTTTTCTCATTAAAAAAATGAATATATTAGTGTTTTGGTAATAGGGGGATTATTATGTTTCTGTAAAAAATAATAATAATAAATAAATAAATAATCATCATTGCTTGGGATGTATAAATATTTATTTGTTAGTATTCATATGGCGTGATAATAGAAATTAAAAAAGGAATCGTGATATATATCACTTTTGCACGGGAATTTATCTTGCTTTATATATATATATATATAAAAAGCAAAAAACAGATAATAGTGAAACATTCAAAATACCAGAATTCAAACATTAATAATTGAAATTATTAATTAAATAATGATAATATGGTAAATTTACTTTTTTTTCATATTAAAAACAAATTCAGATAATAGGTCCTACTTTTATGGAATATAACTACTCATGTTATCTTTTCTTAATTCTAAAAATAAAATAATAAAATAAAAAAGAAAACCAATTGGCACATGCTAGTAGATATCAAATTAATTATCGATGTTTTACAAAGTGATATTTTAAACTACTCTAACGTACGAGGATGAGAATCGAACTTTGGTGCAAATGGACGAAAATGTTTACTTAGCTAACTGGCGCAAATCTATATTTTCATCTTTTTAAAACCTAATACCTTTTAGGTCTAAGTCTTGAGTATAAAATTATCTACCGAATGCATTTAGTCTACAAGTAATTGCGGGATTTACTTTAAACCTTACCTTTGATGCGAAGTGACTTGAACAACTTTTCATGGTTGCCAAACATATAAGTTTCTTCCATGTTCCTTGATTACAATGAAATCAATGATTTACCAACTAATTAAAACCACTCTACCAAAAGACACCCTTCCAACAAACCCCCTTCATCTTTTTGTTTTGTTTTTGCCCTGCAAACCTTTGCATATACTAACAGTTTAACAAATAAGAAAAGAGTAACTTTCTTATTTTTTTTCACCTTCTTTGATATTTTCATTTAATATTCGGTTCGAAAATTTTCTCTTAAATATTTTATTGAAATTTATTGTTTTGACAAAACAAATAATTTATTCACACATAGGTTGTTGCACTAGGCATTGTCCAATTACGCAATACGTCCGACGTATCGATGCATTGTTTTATCAAAAGCCGAATTTTAATGTTTTAATCTTGCTATGTAGGTACGAGATTGGAAGTGACAAGAAAAAGTAAAGGGCCGTGGTAGGCACAAGACTTGGACACTTCTTTGAACATGGGCAAGGTCAAGTGAATGGTGCTTCTAGGAGAGTCAATTCACATGTTCATCAACTGTTCAATGGGGCACCACTTGGATTTTAAATACTCAATTTTGCAAGCAATAAAAATGCTAATAAAATAAGATTGGTTGTAGTGTTTGAGACTAGATATCACAAATTACACAAAATAATTTTTCCTTTCTGACCCTACCAATTTTAATATATATATATATCAAAAATAATATATACTTGAACAAATTGTTTTCATGAGGTGGCATAAGCCTATTGGATCACCGTTAGAATCGAAACTATTATTACATTACATATGCAGTCACCAATCCAAACGAACCAATGACCCTCGGACATTCTGACGTCCGTTAAAGACCGCTACTGTTAAAACACGCGCTAAATCAAATCATTCGATCTGGACCGTCTACGTACGGTCATGAGCGTTTCAATGGTCTTGATTCAACTAATACTCTCCATTTGGTACAGAAAACACAGACGATCTCTCATAGGTATGGACGGGCGTTACCGAGCCTAGTATAACTAGGCTCGTCCAATCCGAACCTGATGCCTTCAAATTGAATCAAATTAAAATCCGTTTGGTGGAAAGGCAAAGGTTAAAAGACTTTTTCACAAGAGAACAATTTCAGAGTTCTAAAGCTCAAATTCTAGGTCTTTTCCAGGTACTTTTCTTTCTTGTTCTTTTCCTGATTTTGTGTATTTTTCTCTCTCCTAAATTTGTTTTATCAATTTGCGTAATGCATTTCTGCTGCAAATGCTTCATTTTTAGGTGTAGAAAATCATAGAGTTCTTACATTTCGATCGTGGGTGTGAATTTTTGTTCTTTTAGGGTTTTGTATCACCGATTGATCGTATTGGTAAGTTTTTGTCAAATTTTGGTGTCAATTTATGGGTTTGGTTAGGGAAAGGTTGGGGATTTAGTTTGGGGTTCGGCAAGTACAGGAGTTTTGTTTGGTAGCTCAGACCGGAGGAGATTCTGTTTTCTTGGTTTTCTTATTGTTTAGGTTATACGGGGTAAATTAGCTGGAGCCAGTGAAGCACTGATCATATGACATATCGGTTCAATTGTATATAATGTTAGGCCCTTGATTTCTTTAGTTTTTCTTTGGCCTTCTTGTTCTTAGCATCCAAACACGCAGTTGAAATGGCTTGAATGCAGGGTAGTTTGGGAAATTTTAAAGCTTTAATGTTTGGTTATATGCCTTTTTGTTGTAGTTTAGGAGCTCCTTTGTGACCTAAAGGTGGTTAAAGAAAAGGGAAAGCCAATTTTGAAATTCGAACCTTTTGAGTGGAACTTCAAATTGGAGCTGTTATAGAAATTCTGAAGCTTTGCTTTCTGCTTGTATAACTGAGGAAGATAGTAGAGAAGTCCAATTAAAACCTTAAATCTGGGTCAACTCCTCGCCATTCCTTTTAGGTCCAGATATTGAAAGAATTTGGATTTAAGATCCAATTTTGTATTTTCCTGCACTTATATGCAGGACTATTTCATTGTTTTTCCTGATCACGAAACCCAGAATCACTATCTGTACATTTCACAACTTTAAATTTGACTAGTGCATTTTATTGAATTTTAAAGGAGATTGTTTTGTGTTGATGAATTTTCTTTCTATATTGTTGATGCAGGAGCTTTAATTTGAGTAAGAATGGGTGATCACCTGGTGTTGTGCGTTGACCGCTTCACAAAACCTGAAAGCTTGCAATCACTGCAAGGGAATGAGGCCCCAGGATCTTCTTCAGAGGGTTCATGCTCCCAATCGGCTGAGCTACCCACTTGCGCCATTGATGTTAAGGGGGTAGGGGAGAAGGTTGTATCTGAAGAAGAAGAGCCACTGATTCAGACGGTTGAATGTCGCATTTGCCAGGAAGAAGATAGCGTTAAGAATTTGGAAGTCCCCTGTGCTTGCAGTGGCAGCTTAAAAGTATGTCTGATTTCTTGATGTTTAGTTCAGAGATTATTTTCTACCCCTGTAGTTCGTCTCCGCTATTATGCTCAAATTAGCTTCATAGGCTTGAAGTTATATCATGACATGTGCTGCTGATTCCTTTTTATTTGCGGTTTGGTTATGTGGTTTTGTTGAGAGATCTTAGCTTTCTGTTTTCTTCTTTCTATTTTCTTTTTCTTTTTCTTTTTCACTACCCACTATCTTTGTATGAATCTTTTACTGCAAGCCAATATTATTCTCCTAGTCTCATATATGTGAAGCAATTGCAGTGTCTTGTTAGACTATATTATGAATTTAAAGGCAAAGCCAATGATTTCTTTCTCTCTTTTTACAATTCAGTTTGCTCATAGAAAATGTGTCCAGCGATGGTGCAATGAGAAGGGAGATATAACTTGTGAAATTTGTCATCAGGTAAGTTTCTAGAATCCCTTGCATCTGCAATTGCCATGTTTCATGATTGTTTTCGGTGGAGAATCTGCTAGATTCATTTATATATTTGAGATTAATAATTATTAAAGATGTTCCTTATATTCATATAAGCAAGCAACTTCTCTTCGTTTAGAAGCCATCATAAACATGCCTTTTCTGTTTTGGGAAGTATGAAATGCAATGTTGCATCATGAGAAGATATTTGGTTTTAAAATCAATTAACTATAATGATGCATCCATGTGATATATTAAATCATGTGAGCATTTTCTGGTAACCTCTTGATCATTTCAATTGGTTAATATGAATTTCATCCACTCACAAGTGCAAAGTCATTGTGTGAATTTTCATGCAAAGTTTCTTGGATGTACAGCCATACCAACCTGGTTATACTGCCCCACCACCTCCGCCTCAGTCTGAAGATACCACAATTGACATCAGGCAAGTTTAAATTGACATATGCTTTGCAACCTGGTTCATGTTGTTATTGAGGAAATTATTTTTATCTTTTTATCTTTAAAATTAACATCTGGATAGATGTGAGAATGTCTATTTGTTCTAATTATATTGAGCACTGAAGGCCCATCGTTCTCTTTGTATTACTATTTTGTCAGGTTATGTTGTACAGGTTGTATTTAAGACCCTTATCTGTTTTGTTGTTTTGTTGTTTTGCTTCTTGGATTTGCCTGACAGTGAGGGTTGGACAATCTCTGGTACCCCTTTGGATTTGCGTGATCCTCGACTATTAGCAATGGCAGCGGCTGAACGTCACTTTCTAGAGGCTGAATATGATGAGTATGCTGATACAAATGCTAGTGGAGCAGCTTTTTGCCGCTCTGCTGCTCTAATTGTAAGCCTTAGCAAAGGCCATTTATAATGTGTTGGAATTATATTTTTTTTCTATAAGATTTAATAGTAGGGCATGTAGGAATGACATATTTTCTTCTCATTTTCTTTATGATTTTAGTTTATGGGTCTATCAGACAATGAGCAAAACCTAGCTCAATGTTTTTTTCCCACGTTTTCCAGCTTTAACAAAATCTCTATCATTAACTTTATCTTTTATTTACTTCTTTATTTCTCAATACCTTTTTCTCTGGTCATTCTGAATTGGTGTAACTAGTTGCAGATGCTTTTCTGGGCCCTGCAACTTGTTGCCTATGTACATTCCCAGTTTAATACCTTGGCATGGTCTGCTCTCAGTTGAATAAGAAAATTTAATGTCAATCCTTCTCTCTTGTTCCTTGGCAGTTAATGGCTCTCCTCCTCTTGAGGCATGCTTTGACCCTCCCCAATGGAGATGGGGATGATGATGATGCTTCAACCTTCTTTTCTGTAAGTGGCACGTGGATGTTGGATGTGTCTCATAACATTTCAGATTCTTGCTCCATCTAACTAGTGATCTATTGTTAACAGCTGTTCTTGCTCCGGGCCGCTGGTTTTCTTCTCCCATGCTACATTATGGCTTGGGCCATCAGCATATTACAACGTCGAAGGCAAAGACAGGTTAGTTCCTGGGTTCTGCTGTTTTGGAGGAACCCAAGAATCATTTTTTTCCTTATATTTTCTTAATGAGACGAGATAACACCTGCTATTTGGCATGCTTCTTATATTCCACAAAAAGAATGTAGGAATCATGTTGCAACCAACTTTTGTTTGCCATTTACTAGAAGCTTTCTGCTCTTGGAAGATGGTTGAATGCTGAATTTTTTTAATTGTCTTTTTGAAGAACTGTTTTGCCAAGGATATTGTCTATATGTTTACCTAGAAGATGGGGCTTCACTTTTCTTTTTCTTTATCTGTGTTGGTGCATCTGATTCGGAGTAGCACATTTATGCTTACCATCTAGAATGACTTGTTGGTTGTTGATGTTAGTTGGTAAAATGCATACCTTTTTTTTTAAAAAAAAGGTTACATGCTAATTTGTTTGTATCTTACTGTTGAGCCAGGAGGCAGCAGCACTTGCGGCAACTGAGGTTGCATTTATGCTGCAGGCAGGGCAACGCCGGGGCTTGCAGTTCACAATAGCTCCAGGACCTGCAGTGACTCCCCATCAGGAGCCAATTCAATAATACGGTGTTCCTCAATTCTGGCATGTACTATTTTGGCGAAGAGGATACATTGCAGCT
This sequence comes from Prunus dulcis, assembly GCF_902201215.1. Taxonomy (NCBI): domain Eukaryota; kingdom Viridiplantae; phylum Streptophyta; class Magnoliopsida; order Rosales; family Rosaceae; genus Prunus; species Prunus dulcis. The sequence goes on along the minus strand of NC_047654.1, from coordinate 15,450,543 downwards.
GGAAATCTGAGTGTATTGTTTCTGTTTATGCTATTAGCAGTAGAGGAAAATCGGAAGGCTGTAGCTTTCTGATTGTCATGTATCTGTAATCGAATTATTTTAAATACTCGTACAAGTTCACTATTTTCTTTACTAATCTCTTTCTCATGTTTTGTACATAATCTTGGTTCTCACAGCAGCAGTTCTGCTGCATGATAAACCAGTGTCGAAAGAGCTATTGTTCACAGATTATATTTGCAAACTATCTTGAATGTATTTCTTCAGTTGCCTGCTATTTATTCATTATCTTTTTTTCGCTTTCTCATCCTGATGATCATGTACTGTAACTTCTGGCCAAGCATCAACTTTACATGCATCATGTATCAGCCTTCCTTTTCTTCTTATTTCCTGTAGTTTCATTTTCCGTTTTGAAGTCCCAATCTAAACAAAGACGAGTCTCCACCACCGGCTAGTTTGCTTTGCTCTTGGCAATGCTCTGATCTGTGTAGCTATTTGCACTTTGCTGGTTGGTGACACAATGCTATCATACAAATTGAATAAAATCATCACGGAAGCTAATGTTGAAGCCAGTCTACTTGAAATTTGATGTTTTGTGCTTTCAGGCCTTAAATTCAAATGCATCACACCATTGATTTCTTGAAGCGTGAGCCATTGGTTTTCTAATTGATGACATGCCTTTGTGTGATAGTTCAAGAAACCCTGTCACCCTATCACCCTGTGTTGGAGTTGTTAAAGTTAAATGTGATGGTGAAGGATGATTTGGAAAGCAAACGTTCCATTCAATTCTTTTACTTTAATACAGCTCTCAAAGCAGAGATCCATGATATTGGAGTATCTTAGCTTATGTCCAGCTTGGACCATGACCAGTCCACGTCCTCCTCAAGACCTGCCTTTGGCTTGTCTCAATTTAAACTCTACTGGTGATTGCCTTTTACAATAGTTTTCTTTTGGTTTTTATTTTGAGCAAAGAGCTTTTGTTCAAGGCTTGTAGTTCTTGAAAATGAAAAGAACAGAAACAAAAAAAGGAAATGAGAGAGAGAGAGAGAGAAAGATGGTCTTCATGGATAAACGAGATATATATAAAGAACAAAAAAAGAAGAAGAGGGCAGATATGCAAGCCCAAAATGCGTTTCCTTTGAAGCTTTGAATGGGGGTTTAAGGACTGGGCAATCCAAAGAGAGAGCAAAGAAAAGCATAAAGGAATTCCATTTAGCACAAGAAACCAAGACTCTGATTTTTGCTGCATGGAGAGAAGAGCTTGGAATTCTAAAGCTAGTTTAGCTTAAAGCAAGTGTTTGGTGTATAAAGCTATTGGTAGCGTTGGTTGGTTGGTTGGTTATTTGGGTTTTTTTGGTTTTTGTATTTTTTGGTGGAAGGGATTACCATTCCCCACCATTACTCCAACATCTCTACTTTTGATGGCTTTTCTGCTACATTAGCTATCCAAATTTGGAACTGCCTGATCCTTGTTTAATGCTTATTGATGTTATTGCTTTGTGATGTTTTATAACTCAAAACCTCCAGAGTGGAATTCTTTTCAATGATTGCATTTCATCTCACCTCTGTAGGTTGGCTTGAGCCACATATGCAAAGCATTTAGCATATGCCTTTGGGATTTCTTCACCAAGTTCTCATAATTCTACACATCAGACTCATCAGCATGGTAAATGTACACATCAGCATGGGCAGATGATGTGGCAAGTTGGAAAAGTATTCAAGAGACCAAAACTGGTCCTTGTTTGGTAAAAAAGAGCAATGCAGATGATGGAGAGATGTAGGGAAACCGATTGAGAAAAAAGATACTTGGCTTCCCAAGGATAGTGTTCCAACTTAACTTTTCATTCAAACCTGTCAGAGTCTTCTAAAACAGCCTTATATTGCTTCTATAGCAGGCTTATGATTGAGGTGAATCTAAAACTTCCCTACATATTCTGGCCTTCTGGGGCCTCTTTGTGCTTTATGCTTTTAGCCTTCCAAATCCCATAAAAGACATACCCTTGGCTTATTCTTACAGGAAATGAACCACAGGGAGGAACAAAGTTTCAGGCACACTACTCATTCTCTTATCATTGCTTGAAACACAGATACCTCCTACACATACATACTTCTTCATTTTGCAGAGCACAAGCATTAAAAGCATGGGTTTTTTGGCTTATAGGAGTGCTGTTCTTTTTGTCTGTATTGGGTTTTTAGCTCTCCAGCCAGAAAAGGTTTCTGGCTTAAGAAGCATGGATTTGGCTCTCAGATGGGACAAAGGGCACATGTCATTTCTTAAAAGTTTGCATCTTGTTAAGGCTGTCGCTGTAGAGGATTTGCAAGCGAAGCTGAGTTTGGCGCCTGCACCTTCAATGACATTTGATCCAAATCAATCAAACAAGAGAAAAGTTCGAAAAGGATCAGACCCGATTCACAACAGATGTTGACATGCTGATGCAGCTTCCTATGGGGAGAAGAAGGCAACTAAGTTTTTTCTTGCAAAAGAAGCAGCTGTGCTGTAACTAATACAAAAGGGTTCAACAGGGTGGTGGGCATCCTCTTCCTTTATAGATTCTCAAAGTTGGTTGGTTAGAATTATATATTTTCGTTTGTTTTAGTCGAAAGTTTTTGTTGTTGAGCGGAAGAAATGCAGCTGAAAAACCAATCATTGAGCTAGCATCATCTCTATTGTATAAACATAGGTCCTAACCAATAGCCGAATACTTTGAGAATGATGATGCTGGCACTCACAGACTACATGCATTTTCTGAATTTTCTCTATAAAAGAAAGGACTGCTATAATTCTATGTTTGTGATTTTGCATTTTATAGCCACAACTTTGAGTGTTTCACAGGTCATGTTGCTGCTGTCTTTGCATCCTCATTTATTTGTTGAGCTCTTCCATGCATGCTCAAGTAAAAGGAAAATAATTATAATAAAGCATTTATAAAAATTCAATCCATGAGGTTGAAGGTTGTCATTTCTCTAAAACTAGGTTCCAGTTTGATTTGCAACCACACTAGTGAGACATTTTTCACCTTCACATTCTCACGTGCAATACAATCAAAGTTTCACATATAGTAACAACAAAAATAGAACTAGTTCTACACTCTAAAATTCAAAAATAAATAATTTGATTGAAAATTATTATCTATCTACAAAGTAGATCAACATAACCAATGGGAACGGATATATATTGTCAAAGACAAAATCCCTTACAGATATCTTCTCAACTAGTCTATGTCTCTTATATGCCACCTTCAGCAAAACTTTCATGTTTCCCCTGGGGTGCAAGGTCATGAGATCTTAGTGACTCGCATTTCAAATGGTGACTGTTATTTCGTTATTATACCAGAAGTTGACCTGTCATATCTCTTCTTTCTGTGAAATTTAAGCTGTATAGAGGATATTTTATGAGAAACTGCTTGCCAAATCATATCAACGGCATCACCAGGCTGGGATGGATACTGATATTCGAATTGATGTACAATTTCCTTCAACCTTTCCCACATCTTGATCCACTTGTCTTGCTTGATTCCTTGAAGAAGATTCAGTAGGTAACCCTTCTTAACAGCATCAGACGCGTGAACAAATATGCAAAACTCTGAGTAGTCTAAGACCTCTTCAAATGGTAGCTCAATCTCATCACTAATAATCACAGGGACACAATGACTAGCAATAGCATCAAATAGGCGATTTGAGGAAGGGGTATCACCAGCAATATTGAGGCAAAACTTTGATGAGGCCATCCCTTGGCTTGCCTTGTTAATACCATTTCCTTGAACACTACCAAAAGTGAAGTGTACATCTTTCTCATCTTTGAGAATATAATACAATTCCTGGCGAATTACTCCTCCCTGGATGAATTCAAAGTAAAGATTACTTTAATAACATGTTATCTGGAAATTCTAAAACTGATTATTGCTAAAACAATAGTGTATGATGTAAAGGAAGAAGGGAAGCTCGGCCAAAAAAAAAAAAAAAAAAAAACCTGCCTTTTGGAAACAAGAGCCGGCAATAATGAGAAGAGCGCATCAGAATTCAGAATAAATGATATGATTATGAAATGGATCATGTCAGTCATAATTCAAACACTTTGTTGCTTCATTGGAGTAAGGATATATTAGCATATCAAATTAGCAATCAGTTTTGGAGACTGCCCTGCATCAAAGGACTAATTTATGCATTTAGACGGAGGGGGGAAATTGGCCAAAAAAAGAAGTTCATATCCTTAATTTTCTATATATAAAAAAAAGGATAAGGGGTAAATTGAAAGTGAGGCACAAGTTCAGGGGGCAAATCACTAGTATACCCTATAATGAAATGACTTGTTTGCTCCTTTATATGAGATAGCCCTTTTCCAGACAACTCATTCCACTATCAAATTCCGGGTAATATGAGCTAATCAAAACAAATTTCATCATGCATCTTATCACCAATTGAAAACAAATTGAATATAAAAGACTATATAATTCATGACAAGAGGTAAAAGAAGAAAAAAACATACATACATCTTTTCTGTATATGGCTCCTCGGAAATATAATAGTATAGGACGTTCCTCAAATGAGGCTGATTTGCTGCTGTCTACAGTCATCACCACATGTCTGTAAGGAGCAATTACATCCTTCTCAAGATTTGCTATTTCAGCTGGGTATCTTCCAAAATCTGCAAGCACAAACATGGCAGAGCCCAATTTCCTTCTTGCATCCAACATGCTATTTGGATGGTGAGCAACTATCAAATGATCCTTCCCACCCTTTCTTTTCCATTCATCCCGACCTTTCAAAAACTGCACCAATTTGTTCTGCAACATCTTGTTGACACTGACTTTCTCCTTTCCATGGAGCTTGGAATGCCTGTTGTAACTCAGAGATGCGAAGAATGGCACAAAAATAACATCTGCTTCGCTTGAATTGTGCACCCTAACTACCGTGCAAGGTCTGACCACAGTTGGGATATTTGAGGCCAGAAGATCAAGGGTGAGCCAGTATTCGATACTGTGCTGTAAATTCAGGCCACCTGGGTAAGGTGGGATGCGACTTGGGATACTGACATTTGGCCATGTCTGATTCTCCTTTCCCTTCCAACCCAAAAGCCCAAAGTGAAATTCAGGAGGCAACTCATACATGAACACCCTCAAGAGTGCCTGAGTTGAATCACAGGCCATAGTTTTCATTTTCCTTAAAGATCCCAATTTCTTGCTTGAATTGGAAACTTGACAGGCCAATTCACTTGTTTTTGAGGATCTTATAGCATCAACTCGGGAAACCTCAGAGGACAGGAAAGGAAGCTGTTTCTGCCTACTTTTTACAAGGGGCTCAAAGTACACTGATGTGCCATTAACAAGAATAAGCTTAAACACTGAACTGGGTGTAAAAGAAGTTTTACTAAATTGAAGTAGGAAGACAGAAGAAAGGATTAAAAGGAACACAGAAACTGTTATCAAGTAGAAAAGAAATTTTGAGGGAAGCCTACTCTTTTCTGACATTGATGAAATTTACCGAGTTTTTCAAGTTGAACAAGATAACAACTGCAATTGAACAAAAAGAAGGTATGCAATCTATGTTACTTCTCCTAGAGATCAAAAACCATCTTATTGCTCTGAAACATTAATCCCCATCAATTGTCCAGAAGGAAAATGGAAAAACAAGGCAATGCCCATCAATTCAGCCTCTTAACAGAGCAGCTTGCTTCCAGAAACATGGACAGAGAGACGCCCATCTTGAATAGGAAGCCTAAATTTTGTAATTCTTTCAAAACAGGTTGCCACACTATTTATCTCTAACGAAAACAACAACCATCAATTCAAGGAGAAAGCTTTCTATTTTCTCAAGGCCATGGATAATCTGTGAACTTACTGCACACAAAACCTTGAGTTTCTGAAAAATCCACGAGCCTCTCTCTTGAAATCATCGCCAGAGCAACTGAGCAAAAGCAAGTGATAAATCTGCAGAGATTGAATAAACACTTAAGTAGAGTACTTCTTGCAGCTGATTACTAGAACGCATTATTTGGATTCTTGAGCAGCTGAGCTACATGAAAATTTGCCGCAAAAAGTGAAAAAAGAAAAAGAAAAACTAAAAAGGAGCATGAACAAACAAAAATGAGAAATTTCTCATCTGGGTTTTCAAAGAGTTATGCTTTCATGAAATGGGTCGATTAGAAGTAGAAAAAAGAGCGTACCTGATGAACTGGGATTCTGAAACTTCATGGCATGCAAATTTACTAATATATTTTCAGGCTTCAAAGGGACCAAGTTGGAGGCTTTTCTAATACACAGAGGGCCTTTGAACAAAGTCCATTAATATTTTATTATAAATTTCTTAACCTGTCCTGTGGGCTACGGCATTTGATTATCATAAAACTAAATAAAAATAACAAATAAAAAACTTTATACTAATCCTTTTGGTTGTTCATGCGATGGAGAACAGAAAGCTCATGACTTTATGAACCTTTCTCGCGTCATTTTGATTTTTGAGCCTTGCTATGATGCGCTCGTCCTCATGGCTATTAATAAGGTTTTCATGCTCATTGCTTTGATCAACACACTCGTCAAATTATCAAGTATTCAGCCAGATTGCATTGCAAAAAACCTGGCTTTTTTCTGTTGGCTCAGAAAACGTTGCGAAAAATATGGTTGAAATAAGCTGATTTTATTGAGGAAACCAATAAAAAATGTAATTTATTACAATATATCCCCCTATCCTCCTACTCATTACACTCCCAAAATTAACTTCAGTTGCTTGCCTAATAAGGTATGTTAAGTTTGATAAATGATTTGCATCCCTTACAATTGTCAAATATAGTTACCAAATGTTATCGTCTTACCAAAAATAACATATACATCTAGGATTCATAAAACTTCGAACCAAAATGGCGTTCCTTTGGTGCAACATTGATTTTAATAAGAAGTTAAAAAAGGAATTTTTATGATAAAAGAAAAAGAAAAACAACTACTATAGTAATTGTTTTAATTAACCTTATGAATGGTCCAAAAAGCCTTCTTTCAATATTGAAATCAACCGTATGACAGTGTGATGTGCAATTCTTATGAAGAATTTGATAAAAATCATTTCTCACCAATCAAAATGGTTGAGGAAATTTGCATCGAAGTAAAGAGACTTTTTAATTAGGAGGAAAGTCTTGGGCTTAGCCGAAAGTTCAACTTTGAACAACCCACTTAACTTAAAACACTTTTCAAGAGTCAAAAACAGAGCCGAATATTTCTTACTTAGAAGGTAGTCTTCCATTAGAAAATCCCAAGTAAGAAATTGAAGCTTGATGAACACATTGTGTGAAGGGGCAATGCAACTATAGTATTCTTTTTTCTTCCCTTTAAAGTTTTGATGTTTATCTTTTGTTGCTAGTTTCTTTTTTCAAACTTCAAGTGATGGTCTAAACTACAGGGAGAGAGAGTTTCACACACATACACACACACTAATAGTACTATGTGAGTTCGAACCGAAGACCACTAGTTTGCAATGGAGAACATAGAATAATCTCATTTTATTAATACAATTAAAACATAAATTCTGTCAACGCTCTCATTTGGGGGTGTTATAAAACCATATATCCCAAAGGAATGGACTACCATTAAATTAATATTCTCAACAGGTCAGTGAACTTTATGACCTAGAGAAGAAGAAATGCTTTATAAAATTGTGCTTAAATATTGATTATTTTTGGTAGCTCTCTTAAGGAGAAGAAACCAAACAAAATTGGTTGCTCAAGGGCATTTGGGTCCTCCTTGCTGGGTCTTCCAGTTGTTGTAGCAAGGGCACACAGCTTTGTTGCCATAGGAACCAGGAGGAACACAGAGACACTTAGCACAGCATTTTTGGCAGAAGAACATGCATGGCTTGTGGTACTGTGTCTGGCTACATCTCCTTGTGCATTGTGATGGGCATTCTGGTAATTCAATTGTGAGCTTAATTAAAAACACATCATTTATTAAGGGCAGAAAATTAATTAATCTTCATTTTAGGCAAGAAAATGGGAGGGATGTTCTAGTTATGGTACTTACGGTAGCTCTTTAGACTCCCAGGACCATACCTTCCCTGGAGAAAGAAAAAAAAATGCAGAAAATGACCATTTTAGCCATAATGCAGACTGCAAAATTATCAAATCGTGCTTCATTAAAAATAGGAACAACTTACACTGTCCAAGTGATACTGGGTTTCTTGTTTTGCATTAACCTGCAAACATTGGAAGAAAAAAAGAAAAATAAGAGAGAGCAATTGAGTAAGAAATAGTGCAGTTGAGATTAGGGTTTCAAATGGTCACCTGTGTTGCAACCATGGAAATCCCAAGGAGAGCTAGAAGAAGAAAGCAGACAAGCTTAGCCATGGCCATTGCCTCTTTGGAAGGAGAAACAAAACAAGGATGGAAGGAGTTGTGGGGCTTGATTTAGAATGCAGTGTAAGCATTGGCTTTATATAGATCTCTTTGCCATGAATTGAATTGTATGATTACCTTATTTTATACAAAAATACAAATATTAAAGTACCTGGTTTTATCAATGTTACTCATATTCCAAAATTGTCCATGTTCAGAAAACAAAGAAAATTCCGAAGTTCATTATTTTTTATTTGATTTGAAACAAATTTTTTATTATCTAGTATATACTTTATGATAATTTTTGGAAAGGCTTGCAGGTAATTTCTCAAAAATGCAGTAAGTAACATGGGAATGTCATCAACTGTAGTGTAGGTGGTCCACAAAAACAGAGCGAGCAGGGAATAAGATGGAAGATTGGTGACGTGGCAAGATCTGAGGGTAGGTGGTGTGAGAATAATCTGGTGTGGCAAAGTGCATGCCAGATTGGGGCTGGGAAAAAAATTAAAGGGGAGGTAGGGGACCTAACCTAATAATTGAATGGGGTGGGTCCGGGCCCACATTTCCACAGCAGGAGGAGGAGGAGGAGGAGTTTGTGATTGTGATTGTGATTGTGATTGAGATTGGGAGCCATGTGATTATACGTGACCTTATCTGAAACGAGCACATGACTTTACCCAAAACGACACCGCCAGTACGCACAATGCGCTGTAAGATTCAAAATCCATCCCTTCCTGTCTACTTGTGTTTGTTTTTTATTTTGTGTTTTTTTTCGTCTCATGGTGGATGGGCGTGGTGATGAGATTGGGCCTCAAAGATCAGGTCAGGGGCAATGCAGGCCCCGTTGTAAGTTAGGCCCAAAGGTGGGCCCCACTAGACTTTTTGGACTGTCTGCTTGTGCGCCCCTATCATTTTTTGATCCCTCCCATAATCATATAAATGCTCTTTCTTTGCGTCTGGTGAGATGTCATGTTTCCTTCAATCAGTTATAATGTAAGTTGTACACTCGGCCACTTCGTCCTTTTTAAATATGGAAAAACTTATATGAAACGGGGATATTACTGTTTTGTTATTTTTGACAAATCACAGATTGCTACGTGAAAAAATTATCATACATAGTAATGGATCGGAGATGATAAAATAGTGTTATCTCCGTTTCATATAAGTGTTTCTCTTCAAATAGGTCTGGGTTTTTCGTTTTCGTTTTCTTTTCTTTGTTAATATACTATTCTAGTGAATTTAGAATGCAATGGGGTCATTGTATTTGTATCCAATCAATATTTCAACTCAACTAGCTTAATTACGGGCAATGTGTTAGGTATTTGTCAATGCATTCGAGAATTTGTATCAATTCCCTCTCCTTCACGATTAAAAAAAAAACAAGAAGTAGCTCAGCTTTGATTTCTTTCGTATCTTGTATTGCTCCAATTTTGAATCGGCTTGAAGCATCAACATGCAATAACAGCAGAAAAAATGTGCAATTTACTACACTTGGCTAGGTTTCCCACATGCGATTGGTCTGAGCTTCCCTGCTGTGTTGTGCTGATATATATACATATATTTTGGTTGTGAGTAAATCATTTGAATTGTTTAATAGACTGACTGATCTGTTACAGAAGCTTGTGCATTATCTCTATTTCATACTCATGATCATTGATCATACTGGAACATACGATATGTACCCTAATTACAATATAAATCTGTCCAAGGGATGATGGGGGTGGGTCACCAGAACATGTAAACAATAAACACTCCATGAATAAACAAAACTACAATCATGGATTGGATAGGCTTTGCCACCATCCAATTTGCCTGTAGGTCATGAGAAAAAAGTGCACAACATAGTACGACACTAGGAATTTATAATGAAAAATTCATTCGAAAAGTGAGAAGGAGAAAGAAAGAAAATAAAACCAAGATAACAAAAGATGAGCAACGATGGATATTGTAACGACTAGTTGATCCTGAAATGGTTTTCATAATGGACATGACTCAACCAATCTAATCACTATACTATTGCGGCAATGATTCTGTTCCTGGCCTTGATATAATAATGAAATATTCATTCTTTTTTATCGATCGGATCGCAATGTGCGTGTCGAAGAACAACTTTCAAAGTTCCACTTAATCAATAAAAGGAAACCTTATTATATCTTCATTAAGGACAATAAAAAACTTGGTCATCATGATCTTACCACATGAGATAACATAATCTTTTCTTCTGCTAAGACACATGATCATTTCATTCCATTTCCTTCACTATGATGCCCTAAAGTTCTTAATATTTTCTTGATTAATAAATAATTTAGGATCTACGCACTAACATCTTCCACTAGCCTTTCAAAATTTGACCTCTCCCCTATATATCCTAACCCTTTGAGCTGCAAATGATGCCATCCTCTCATAAATTCCTTCATAAAAGGGTAAAAGGGTGTGTGTGTGTGTGTGTGTTGGTGATCTTTTCCTTAATTTCTTGACATGGCCGGCAGCCCCCCTACGAATTACCTAACAGGGCATCTCACAAATCCACGTTAAACATATGGGTTAAGTGGGTGGGGACAAATCTCTCCATGGACATTGAAGCATAGCTTCCACTATTTCAACTTATTTAATAATAATGTTGCTTTGAATTTCCTTTATTATCTGTCTTTCATTTGGCTTCCAACAAGTTCCACTCATGAGACCACCGAAAAGTAGAGAGAAGGGACACTTCGCAGTACTATATAACACTATAATTTCTGTAATTTTAATCTTAGTAACAGATTTTAATATATATATATAAAATTTAAAATGTGATATGATAACATGATTGGATGTGTGGGCCTTTCACAAGTTAGAACATGTTACAGTATGTGTTGAAAGAAAAGTCACTCTAATGTGATATGTTTGTGGAGCTAAAAATAATTATAATCTGTTGATGAAGAAGGAGATTATGCTGATATACACAACACCTATATCCTTACAAACATTAATTTCATCCTTGTTTCAGTCACCCTTCCCCTCCAATTTGGTGTATAATAATATAGATGCAAGAGCTTCTGCTCTTTTCAAAGTCTATATTCCATTCAAACTAATGTTATGTACGCAAATAACGTAGTTGAGCTTGAAGTATGATAGTTAATTTTCATTTCTTTCATTTTCAAAGAAATTCAAACAAATAGAGAGAAAAAAAAATCATAAATTTGCTTACATGAAAGGCTAAACTTAACGTCGAGCAAGGTTACCACAGTGGTTGTGGCCCTCCCCTTGCCCCATGCTTGGCACCAGAATTGGCACTAGAATCGAAACCCCAAGGTTTCTTTCCTCCCAATGTAACCAAAAAGATTAAGCTTAACTAATTAATAAAGCTTAATATATAACTGAAGCCATGGCCATATCTCTCAAGAACATGTACACAAAATATATCAACATATATAGGAACTTGTTTTTGTTCAGACCAAAATTAACAACCGCTAGCTGCCAACGTACAGCCTGCTAGCGGTCAAGGGCATCGCAGTGTTCAAAACCTGACGAACAGTTTTCTATTGAACAATCAAATTAAAGTTTGATAATCTCTTCAGAGTCATATCTGTTGACAATGATATACAAGTAGAGAGAACAATTCACAATCAGTTAATTTCAGAAATTAAAAGGCCCTTCTTCCTATACACACGATTTCATTAATGCCCTTCAAATTTTACTATGACTACCGATAAGTGTTGGGTGGAGAATACTCACAAACAACCTCAGTTTCCACTTCTCTTCTGTGAAAATTCCTGTGGCAGCCACAAGCAGCGCATGTAAGAGCCTCAGTTGTCCCCTCCTCACCACTTGCCATGAATTCTCTGCACCCATCCACAGCATACCCTCCTAAATTTGCAGCATGGTTCTTCTGGCACTCACCATACCTCACAGTTCTCACCATGGAAGACGAAGTGCTCGAGCTCCTCCCCGAACTGTCCCGTTTCACCACCACTTGGCGCTTCTTCATGCTTCAAAAACCCTAATTCTTCTTTGTGTCAGTGGAATTGGACCTCAGAGCAACAAGTCTCTTCAAAAGCTTAATCATCCAAGTAAGGATTATTGGTAAAATCAAAAAAGAGGGGATACGTTTGGATTGGTTGTTTGGTGCCTGCCTAACCCTAACCCTAGTAGGTATATTTATATAGGTGCTGCGTGGAATGGCACTAGCTATATAGGCAGCAGGCACTAGTGTAGAAGAAAAAAAGAGGGCATGAGCTAGCATTGAGCAACCTTTGTTTAACCCACTAGGGAAATTTTCTATGTTTGGGTTTACTAAGAGAAGAAAGATCGATCGACAGTCGAATTCATGTTGTCGGCTAATGGCTGCATAACACGTCACTAGAAAATTGATCGCGAAGTTCAATTATACTATTGCCAAAATAAATAAAAAGGAGGAAGACTGAAGAAAGGTTAGGCTCTTTTGGATATATAAATAAAGTTTCAAGTCCATTCTGTAAACGTGGCTCACTCTCATATCAATTGTAGGTACCATCAACAATTAATAGTGGAATTCAAAGTAGAAAACTCTTGTCCTTACATAAACCAGGAAAAGTTGAAAACCTAGCTCGATTGGTCTTTGGAAATGATATCTCAACTGTCCTGCCGGACTTATAAGCCTAATAAATTCCAGCTCTTAATTTTTTCCCCCTCGAAATTGACCTTTTGAGTTTAGGGTTCTATAGGATTTTATATTCAAATTTGGTAAATTTCGTGCCCTAATATAAAATGGGGAGAGTTTTTAACGGTCAAGAATTTTGGGTTGACGAAATTGCCCCTTATGTTGTCAAAGAAATTGACAGGAATACTAACTTATGCTTGAATTGCTACAAATACGAAACTATAAGCTAAAAAATTGACGGAATTGAAACAACTTGACAAAAAGTAGTTGAAGTGCCAAACTACAGGGACCAAAAGTAAATTTTGACCTTAATTTTAGTACAAACGATTGGGGGAGGGGAGTTTACACAAATATTCATTTGGTGATCACTCGATGTTTCAAATCTCTGCCTACATAGGTGGACATGAAAGAACTTAACCAATTGAGTTATACATCACTGAAAATTTGTAGTTAAAGTAATGAGAGAATTGAGATATTTTTCACATTTACAAAACTCATTTGAATAGAAGAAATTTTATGTGAGTTGCACATTTATAAGAGATGTGACAACAATTTGAGTAGATATTGCTGGTGATTGATTTTATGGCCGGAATTAGCGATGATAGTTTAGCATAGAATGACCAACCCAATGGAGATTCAAGTTTTATATTTCCGTGGGTCCAAATTGATACTTAAAGACAGGTTGCTATGGCCCTTGAAACTGTGACAACCACTCGTCTAAGTGTATACCTAAGATCTAATTATTAAGAGGATAGCCCACGCTCTAGAAAATGACCACAATTCTCTTCTCTTTGTATCAAATCAAGGACCATCATAACTTTATAAAATTTCAACATCAAAGAGATGCTCTTCAAATCTAACCTACTTTCCAGCTGAAAAATAAATCAAGGGATATCGAAAAAGATATATTGTGGAGAAGAATTTTCATTTAAATTATGTAGAAAGGAGTTAATATAATACAATGGCTGAGATATATCTTACCACTAACTTTTTATCAAACAAAAGAATACATTATGATATCGATGAATATTGAAGATGAAGTGGTAGCATGAACTTTTTTAAAAGCTAATGAAAACCACCATATATATATATATATGTATATATGTATTTCATGCAAACAATTATTCGCTTTTGATGAATGATGGTGGAGTTGATGAATTAAAGCATGAGTAATGGAGATGCAGAAGCAAGCACGACGAGCCTCCACCGTATGAAATTATCGAAGTGAGGAAACAAGGCTGAGACAGATACACGGTGGGGCGATAACATGTGCCTATATTTTGCCACCTTCTAAAATATTAAAGTGACCCGAGGGACAAAGACACATGTGGTTGTCAATCAGAAAGTCAATATAAATTGAAATGGTCACAGTCTCACAGATAAAATATAAAGCTCATATATATATAAAAGAGAGTTTTTATTGAGAGATGTTGAAATAAGTTTATTTGTAGGTTCATAACATATTGTATGTTACTAATTTAAATAGTATATTTTGTAAATATTCATTTAAAGATCATCTCTATAAAAAAGTCACTTGAATTTGATATCATGTGACTATTCAATTAAATTATTAAATTCAAGTACTTTCGATCATTTCGTGAAAAAAAAACATACGCGCTTAAAACAAATTTAGAGGAAATGAAGGAATAGGTTTGTGTACGTTGGAGTAAGTCAACTACAAACTTCTATTTTGCAATATAATCATTGTGCCTGTGAAGAAGTTGGTAATTATTTGTAGGGTAATATGGAGTTAAGTTGGTGGCATTCAGCTATCGGCTGGCTTTGGCTTTCACAGCACTCTTAATATTGTACAGATATGTTTTGGCTTTAAGTAATCCGTTGGTTATTGGGTCTTATATAAACATGACCCACATCCACATGTATAAACACATATATAATGCCTTGCTTTGAAACTTTGAAAGATTTGATATCACTACTTTGCAAGGGTTGTTTTGAAATGATTTAGACATTGACCTCTTAATTAGATAACGTTTGGTGGTATGGATAGATTAATGAAATAAGATGAACAGAATCAAGTAAATAATAAAATCGATTTTCAAAATTTAAAGTTCGGAGTTTCAAATCTTGAGTACATATAATTCTGAAGTTTTGTGTTCAAAATATGACTTCGGAAACGAAGATTTAGGATTTAACCTTTGAGGTAACAATAAAGTTTACAAGTTGTACGAAAAATTTGATGATGCTATGATCGAGCAATGGAAGGACAATGTTTTTGTTTAACACAAATGGAAGCATATGTACACTAAAGATTTTTGTCGTTACTAGCCTACTAATATTTTTATCCTTTTCTTCTTCTTCCTCCTTTTTGGGTGGATGTATTTTTTTATTTATTTATTTTGAATTTTGATGTGACTATAGTTGGAAATGATTTAGTGGGTTTTACACCTTACATATTTTTCTTACGACTTTATGAAAAGCAAAGATCTATATACAATACACAGGTTGAGACATAGTTTTACCACATTTAGACAAGAAACTCGATCTTCGAATTCCTTTGTTTGTAATAGAAAACAAGAAATGTAGCCTTTCTCACCAAAGAATCCTAAGCTTGCCAAGAAAAGTAAATCCCACATCAAGCCAGCTAGTTGAAAAAAAGTTGTGCTTTGTAGCTTCATCAGCTATTAGCTCTCAGTACTTACACACACACCACCACCACCACCACCACCTAAACCACCACCACCGTGTATATATGGTGAAGCATTTCCTTTTCAAACAAAAAGAATAGCTCCATGTTGCGTGTAGTCTAGAGGTCCAAAAACCAATCCATATTTAGCAAAAGATTTGTGAACAAGTATCAAATAAAGTGAAGTTACCCCCCTCTTTTGTTTTCTGCTTTATGCTGTTTTTTTTCATCAATAATGAGATCTTAAAACAAATTAGGGTCCACATATCAGCTTAATGAGATGAACAAACTCAAATTATTTAATATGAAAAGCAGTGCATGGAGTGAAAGAAAGGTGGACAAATAGCATCTTGTCTTGAATTGATTAAATTATATTGGATGGTATGGTGGAAGGCTCAATTGCCCATCAATCAATCCAAAAGGCCCCTTCCATTGGAGATAAACTCTCTAACACTTTTTGCTATGTCTGATCAATATCACGATAATTTGTATAATAATTTTATCACGTGTCATTATGAAAATTATAAAACAGTAAGTTTTTTTTTTTTTTCCTCCCATTGAGCCCCTCCTTTTTATCCATATGGAAAGGACCATTATTGGCAGCCGTAGGCCCATATGAATTCTCTGATTGTGGTCTTGAAGGGTAAATATTAAAACCCCATGTGACTATTGTCAAAAACCAACCCAACGTCCACTCATCAGACTCAATTGGTAGCAGCCACAACTTTGACCCATGGACTTTTATATTGAGAAACAAGCCCAAACGTGGGTGATTTGGTTCCGAGACTCATCTTCTCCAACAAAAGAAAAAACCAACCCTACAAATCAAACATTCAAGGCTCAAGTTTTTGCTTGGAATTCAGTCTTACTGCTCCAATTGCTTGCCCCGTCTTATGCCATAGGCCTATGTCTTCCTTATAACCAAAGGCTCATCACGCCTCAGACTTCAAAGGAAACCATTCTTTTCTTAGTTTTTTTTTTCCCTTTAGTGCTTTTTCTCTCTAATTTCAATTTTCCTGGGGTTGTTTAGCTGAGAATCTAACAGAGTTTTGTAACCTGTATAATTGTATTGTTGCAGCAGCTGTTAGTTCAAATTGAATTCATTCTGGTTTCTTTTTTTACTACTTGCCTCCTTATCGGTAAGGAGATACTCCTCATTCCTACAAATCACAGTTTGACATATATGAAAACATAATTCATCAAAAACACAAAAAGAAAAATTTATGCATACATGTCACACTGCTATTGGCAAGAATGTATGAGTTCCTACTTATCTGATAAGGAGGGAAGTATTTTCCTAATTATTATACTAGTTGATGTGTCATTGGTAGCCATTAATCTTAATAATTGTCACTTTTTAGTTTGCACCTACAGATACAGTCAACATGAAAAAGAATTTCACTCTTAATTTTACCCCCGCTCAATTTTCTTGCAAATTAGAAATTGAACCCGATTGGGGATTTTAAACCTCGTACTCGCCCTGATTTTTCTCAAAATTTGCCTCCATTAGGACCAGAGACTCGATGAGGATCTGACCCGACGAGAATTTCTATAATTCCTATCTCATTGTGAACGGAGGAGGAGAAAAACCATTAGTTAAAACTTCTTTGTAATTACCTTGATGTATTGGTTGGGTTGGGTTGAGTTGGGTGTCTGAGGAACAATAGAAAATGGGGTTGGACCGTTAATGGTGAACAAGATCTAGGGTTAAGCTGGGCTAAGAATTAAGACTAAGTGATTTTGAAAAGTAGTTATATATACATATTATAGCCCCAGAGAGATAATCTGCACTATGCACTGCTTCAAATGTGGAAGGTTTTGACGGCCTCCTCCAATTCAACCCCATTATCTTATTCAGATCATTATTGACATGTTATTCACTTGTTATTGACTTGATTTTCATTCTTTTTTTAACATATACCCAAGCAAAAATTAACATGCAACTGAAGCACAACGAAGAGATGCCAAATCTAACAAAATTTATGGTACAAATTGGGGAAAACCATTACTCTAACCCTAAACTCAAATTCCATAAATTACTCACCAAATGCTGGTTATTGCAAGCCGTTGTGTGGGGTGTTTCTGTTTCTTTGCTCCACAAATGGAACCTACCACTTCCAACGAAT
This sequence comes from Prunus dulcis, assembly GCF_902201215.1. Lineage (NCBI taxonomy): Eukaryota > Viridiplantae > Streptophyta > Magnoliopsida > Rosales > Rosaceae > Prunus > Prunus dulcis. The sequence continues at coordinate 15,432,841 of NC_047654.1, read as the reverse complement.
ACAGCTTCTCTCCTTCCCCTTCCACTGCTTCGCCCCTTCACTGATTTAGAATCCACACTTTTCCCCTTCTACTCAAAATAACTACTTTTGCAAGGTCTGGAGAACGTGAGTGGCCAATCGTTGCCTTCAACTGTCGTTAGCCGTTGCCTTCTTTGGGTTGCTCAGACCTCTGGGTTTTAGAGAGAGAGTTTTTTCAGGACAGACTTCGAACTTGCTTCTTCTGCTTCTTTTTCGGACGTGTTTCCCTCTTCTTCTTCACTTTGGACGTGTTGGATATTCAATTCGGGTTTGGGTTGCCCACCTACCCAATTGTGAAACTTTATCTCAATTCGCCCCAGCCCTTGGATTCATCTGATGGCTATAAAGGGAACCCCTTATAACTTACCCCTTGTAACTTTCCACTCATTATAGTCAGCCCTTAAATTCTGTCGAGGTCCGATTATTTGATATTTGACATAGGTAACTGGGCTCCAATTGCTCAAAGGATCAGCCCATTGATTGTAAAAATTGGGCTGCGCTAATTTTGGTCCAAGCAATAAAAAAACTTACCTAGTGCTGGTATCCCAACAATAATACTACGACAATTTAAATGTAACGAAAATAATATTATTTTATTATCTAATAAATAAATAATATAATATAACAAAAATAATATTATTTTATTATCTAATAAATAATACAATGACACGTAAAAAGTTATATCACGTGTTATTATTTTATTTGGCTGGCAGGAAAGCCTTTCTCATCCGATACGGTCCAGGAGAGCGAGCTGTGGACAATTTAGGAAAGGCAAGTCCTTCAATGATTCAATCCCACATCACACAACCATTCTGAATGGGGGCCTCTTTCTCCTTCGTCACTACTCTAATTATCAAAGTCTGCTCCACTCCACTTACTTCAGATCTGTGATAATGCTCGAAATATTGGTGCTTCTTCCACCTTTGCGCAGGCATGAGGATATCACTTCGGCAATTTTCCCAGATCCGGGTAATTTTCACAAGCTTTCTTTGATGCACAATTGTCTGTTCTACTATTTCTTTAGTTAAGGTAGATGTACAGATATGACATGCGATGAACAGAAAGATTTAAAGAGAATCCTGGTTTTGGCAATATGAGTAGATTAACTGATAGAAATAGAAAAACACTTTGATATAATATATTTGAATGAATCTGTAATTATTGTTGAGGTTGAATAACTAAATTAAATAAATTATTTGAAATTTATGTATTTCTTATTTTTGTTTGCCTTGTTAACTTATTTGGTTGTTTATGTTTCGAAAATCAAATCCCATCCTTTTCCAGAATACAATTTAATGTATATATTTTCTATTCTTGTACTAGACCTTTGATTACACAGCTTTCTTTGATTACTTTTTATTCAACAATTGTGGTTCATGATCTCCTCCAACAAAGTAGAAACTGATTGCTGCTGGACTACTGGCTATTGGCTTTTGATTACTTGGGTTTCATGTTTATTTCTGTGTTGTTTTGGGGGTTGGGGATGGTGATGGGTTGTTTGTTTATTTTTCTTTCATTTCTTTCATTTCTTTAACGTGTCTGTACTAAACAATAAAAATGTTTCATTGTGAAATATTGTAGTCAAGAGAGAGTTTATGTGCTAGACTTACAATGATGTATAAAGAACTCATAATTTGTTGGACTGCCTTCTGGATTTCCCAAGTTTCTCTAGCACGTTGAAACTCTGATGTTTTTTCTGGTAAATTTCAGTTTGGTACCCTGAACTTGCACTATTAAGGCGTGTTTGTCCGTGCACTCTCAATTTTAACAATAAAGTACCCTATATTTGTAAATTTGTTGCAATGTAGTTCAGCTTAGAAATTACGATGGCTGTTAAAGAATCTGTTAAGTGATGATGTGGCAAACATGGGACCCGATTTATTAAAATCCAATTAAAAAATATATAAAAAAAATATTATGAAATTGAAGGAAAGAAAACAGAAGGGGGGAGGGGCCTGGGTGGTTGTGGGCTGGGGTTCTGGGTTCGTTGGGGGGGGGGGGGAATGTTTAAAGAAGGGGATCCCACGTTTGCCACATCATCACTTAACAGATTCTTTAGCAACCATTCTAACGGCAGAACCACATTGCAACAAATTTACAAACGTAGGGTACTTTATTGTTAAAATTGAGAGTGCTGGGATAAACACCCCTTAAGGGTGAGAGTTTAGGGTACCAAACTGAAATTAACCCTTCTACCATGCTAACTCACTCACTTGTGGCAACGCAGAAACCTAAATTTCAATATAAAAATCTTGAGTACCATTCATCCCAGGCCTCACTTAACTCAGAGTGGTAGGGAACAGCTTCTCCTAGTCACAAAGTTGCTGCAGATCGTTTTCCAATTTAAGCATTTGCAGCAGGGTTTCAAAATATAAGAGAAGCAGTGGAATGGATTTTTATGTTATTTCTTTGTTTGGTGAGCACTTGAACCAGATTTTTGCACAAAATACAAATCTACTTGTTGGAGTTGAGGAAAGAGTGAGATTGTTTCATGCTGATGTCAGACTGTTAGATTCCTGGTTTAGGGATCGTGAAGTTAGCAAGGAAGACAAGACATCGACCAAGTTTGTCATTTTCAATATCACAAAATTAATGAATGATGCAGAGGATACAATTGACAAGGTTGTCATTAGTAAAATAAAGGTACAGATGAGCAGTGGAGTAAGCAAGCTTCTGCATCGTACTTACCATTATGCGGTGCTTCGTGAAGCCTCTATCAAGTTAGAGCACATCAAGAATGAGGTCGAAAGTAACGTTCAGAAAGTCAAGTATTTTCTTCGCCTAAGTCCAAGGAAGAAGAAATTTGAAACTGAGATTGGCAAATTAATTGGGAGAGATAAGCTCTATAAGGGTAAAAGGAAGGCTCGTGAATTTGTAACTCCTTTTGAAATTAGTGAGAACTATGGTGGAGATTCATCCATTATTCAGTATGACATTGATGAAAGCGAGGAAATGCATTCAAGTATATGGCTCAAAAACAATAATGAAGGCCAAGGTTCATCCAAGAGTGGGGGACCTGATTGGGAGATGTTTTACCAACTTGTGATGCGGGACTTGAAAAGCCACGTACTGAGTTTGAAGAATCTTTTAGGAGAAAAAGAAGTTCTCGAAAAGGCAGATACATTAGACTCATATATCTCTGAGCTCGAAAGGATTAATGATTTTCTTGATATCTCTAACGAGCCAGAGAACAAAAATGATGTCAGGAATACATTTTTTATCCAAATTATGGAATTAATTTCCAAGGAAAAGAATGTAGTTAACTCCTTGTTCAAGAATATTACGAAGCAATCGACGGGACTGGCAAAATATTTCCATCAACGTCAATGTGCAGCAATGCTGAATCAGGCCTTCAGAAAAATAAATAGCATTAGAAATGAGATTAATGGGATAATAGACAAGTACAAGAAATATATGGGCAGATTGGAGGGTGAAATTGCGGAAATCCGGAGACCTTTGCTTGATCAGTCTCATCTGTATGATATTAATACTGTGGGCTTGGACAATGAGGCTAGTAAACTAGTAAATCAGCTCACATCCGGAAATTCACAGCTGGATTTGATTTCAATTGTTGGAATGGAAGGCATAGGCAAGACTACTCTTGCCTGGAAAATTTACAATGATCAATCTATTAAGAATAATTTCGATGTGAGTGCTTGGGTTGATGTATCACGGGAAATCAGCTCTGATCAGTATATGTTGGAATGCATAGCAAAATGTATCATGCCAGGCAATAACCAGGAATTGCTTAGAATGCCCGAGGATGAGCTCACGAAGATGCTGTATGAACAGTTACAACAGCAGAGGTATCTGATAGTCATGGATGATTTATATTCAGTAGAAGCATGGGATTATGTAAAACGCATTATTCCAGACAATATGAATGGGAGCAGAATATTGGTCACTACACGTCATCAACAAGTAGCTTCTTATGTAAGCAAGGGCCCTCTGTATTTTATGCATCCTCTCAGTGATGCAGATAGCTGGAAACTTCTATCTGATCTGGCCTTCAGAGGATCAGAATGCCCTTCGACACTAGAGGAAATTGGATCACAAATTGCAAGAAATTGCCATGGAGTACCCCTTGCAATTGTGATCGTAGGGAATTTATTGGCAGGTGAAGAGACTTGGGCACGTTACAGCTGGGTGTATAATAATACACCTAAATGTGTAATTGAGGGTAGTGAGAGAACATTTATGACTTCGACCTTCAATTACTTGCCCCGTGAGTTGAGATTATGCTTTCTTTATTTCGGAATGTTCCCAGAACATTATGAGATCTCTGCCAAGCAATTAATTCAGTTGTGGATTGCCGAGGGATTTGTTCATGAAACGGACAGCGTAGACATAGAGAATGTTGGGGAAAGTTACTTGGAGGAGCTCATCAATTTGGGCTTGGTCCAGGTGGTTGCGAGGAGGACAGATGATGGGGTGAAAACATGCTGTGTACTGGGTCTTTTGCGAGAATTCTGCATTTGGCAGGGTGATGAGATTTATAACTTTTTTAAGACCACCTTCAACAGAGAACATATGTTTTGGAGGCAGACACGAAGACTTGCCATCAGCGAAACGGTTCCCGAGAATTTTTCTGACTACTTAGATCATATTTCTTCTACCATTCGCTCTTTTCAATTATATGGCACTAGAAGTTTTCTATCCACGATGCAGCAGCACTTAATTATCCGGAAGTTAAAGATGCTGATGGTGTTAAATCTAGGTTCTCTTGTAGTGCTCCAACTTCCACTTGCACTTTGGGAGCTTCATAATCTGAGGTACTTGCGGATTAACGCTCCAAAACTCCAACACATTCCGTTCTCCATATGTGGGCTTTTTAATTTGCAAACATTAGACATGAGAGAATCGTGTATACACCAGCTACCAGGTGGGGTTTGGAAGATGCAATGGCTTCGACATCTTCACTTCAAAGAACTGAGAATTAAACCTGGCCCAGGTAGTAGGAATAGTACTCTCTGCCCTCTCAAATCATTGTCAGGTTTATATGCCGACAGAGCAGCCAGGCGTTTTATGGTGAAGGCCAAATTTGGTAATGTAAAGAAAATAGGATTCAATGGCCCTTCCAGAGAGGTAACATCAGAATTTTTGCGAAGTCTTGACCATCTGAACCACCTTCAGACATTGAAGATAGTGTCACCTGTTGATCTTCCAGATTCAATTGTATTCCCATTGACCCTCACCAAGGTTACTCTGCAAGAAACTGAGCTCCAATCTGTTGATATCCAAACCCTGGAAAAGCTTCCAAACCTTGTGATACTTAAACTACAAAAACATTCCGTCACTGGACAGCATCTTTGTTTCAATGGTGGTTTCCCTAAGCTCCGAGTCCTGCATATGGTGAAATTGGATGCCAGGTATTGTAGAGTTGGGAGTGGTGCAATGTGCAGTCTTCAGTGTTTGTTCATCAAAGGGTGCACTGACTTAATGATGTCTTCTGATGATTTGTGTTGCCTCACAAGCCTGAAAAATCTAGAAGTAGTAACTCCCTCAACAGATTTGAGAAACATGCTCAGTCAGTTGGAGCCCACTGATCGCTTTACAGTCTTATTGACGGATTCTATTCATCATTAGCAATACTAATGTTTTATTCAAAGTAAGTTTTCTGACATTTATTTCTTCTTCATTGTTCAATACTCCTGAAAGTAAAGTTTCTACTGTTTGTTTCTCCTTCATTGTTCAATGTTCTTGTCACAAACCCAACTCGTGTTTGTGCTTTAATTAACTGTCATGTCATTTGGATTTATTTTTTCTTGGTCACGTTAAAGCTGCCACAAAATCCTTAAGCTAACAAAAACCTTGAACTTTGTTTTTTTTGTTTTTGTTTTTGTTTTTTTTTTCAGTTACATGGTCAAGTCTGTCTAGTTCTGCCAGACTTGTCATCCTGAAGAGCCTGTGCTATGCTAGGCAATTAGAGGGAGAATCTAATAGCCTAAATTACTTCCCGTGTCATGTTTGTCTAACCTGTCAGCAGCTTCATTCTATTCTCCATGTGTATGAACTACTGAGCAATCCCAACTACCAAGAATCAGATTCTTGCATTCAGAGGTCCTGGCGAGGGATGAGTCAGACAATACTCCCCTTGAATGAGAGACGGAAGGGCAAAATCAGCTTATACCATTAGCCAGGAAATACCTTGGTCCCAAGCAAGCTTTAAGCCATAAACGCTGATAAGCCCTCCAGCACCATGAGCACTTCCTGGCTCCCATCTGCATTCAACTTCAGCACATCAGGAGGGGCAGGAGACCAATCTTGAGCACGAGTATGAGTCTCTCCACTGCAAGCATTACATACCCTACAAGACGCATCATCAGTCATATGCCTCCTCGCCGCTGCTCATTTGTAAGGAGTGTGTATTTTGAACACCAATCCAGAGAAAAGTTTCAATCCTTGGTCTAATTTTGAGGTTCCACAAAAGCCCCAAATGTTGCCCTCCAACTCATCAGGAAACTTGAGCATGTATTGGTTCCATCATGTCCTTTCAATTGCAACCCTTCCTTCAAAGTTTCAAATTGGGAAGCAACACTCGTTTTACTTTTCTGTAGCAACCAAACGTTTCCAGTTTTGAGATATTTATTTCTGTATATTTCAGTCCACAATACAGAATCACTTTGCAAGATCCTGCACTCACTGGTTCATTCTTTATAGGGTTTTCCCTAATTAAAAGTTTATTTGGATCAAAATTATGCTAAGGGTCGCATATAATATTGATTTGTTAGATGCAATTGAATAGTGGGACTTTAATTCTTACTTTTAGTTGTTTTATGAATAAAAAGCTTAGAGAGTTTTTCCAATATATAAAACTTGCAATTCTATTTATGCATGCCGTATTATATGAATGTTTTTGTTGCGTGCAAGTACTGTGAAGATTAAAGATTAAATAGTAGTTGGTTTTGTGCACATATGACAGAATTATATGAATAGCATATGTATGTATGTGTATATATACACATAAATTCTCTTATGCGGACATCCGGACATTATTATCGTACGGACGTCATGTATTTTGTACTACCCATCTTTATTTTCTTGCCTGTTTACAATGACATCCGCACAATGAAAACGTGCGGCACATTCGGATAAGAGAATAATTATATATATTAGTACAAACGATAGTCTAAATTATAGGAGGGGGATTTCTCACACACACATAACTATGATGCTATGAGGGTTTGAACCTGAAACCTCTGACATGCAAGTCAAGGGCCTTTTCCACTAGGCTAAACCCTATTGGCATGAATAGTGTGGGAACCAAATTTTAGCAAAATCCTAGGTCAAATATTTCCTTTTATTTAAGGATTATTTGATTTGGGGATTCTTGCCTTGAATTAGGGATTTGATCCTCATCAAATCCCTAATTGATTTAAATCTCCTAAAATTAGGAAAAATAATTCATTTCCTAACAAGGATTATTTTTCTCCAAACCCTAGCCCTTCGAGGCTGTATAAATACGAGGCTATGCAAGGCATGAAGTAAACCATTTCTAAGCTCTCAAATTACTGTAGAAATTCCCCTCCTTGCCGCCACCTCCCTCTCTCTCTTACACAAGGTTCCGGCCACCATACACTACTCGGGCCACCCGATTCTCTCCTCGCGAGAGCTCCATACCCTTTTTAACTATTGTTTCTCTATGAATCAATTGAACTAACTTAAGCATCGGAGGGCCTTTGGCTCCGATTGGTTTTGCAGGGAGAACGAGTTTGAGGAAGGAGAAAGGGGAATCTATTGATCAAATATTCTAAGGGACGAAAATCATTCCCACAAATTAGTGCTTTCATTGAGAGTGTGAAATAATACTCAAAGCGTCTCCAAATTCATTTTCCACACTTTGTTTTAATCAACCATGGTTGATGCAAGACGTACGAAGAGTAACATCACCACATTGGGCCCCTCTCTTGGCTTTGGCCTAAACCGAGACGGTGCAATCTTTAAAAATGAAAAAGTTCATTTCATATAGCAGAAAGAGCAGCATTCTTAGGGGCCTAGCGGTTAGACGTTTTTCTCGGTGAGAGAAGATCTGACTTCTTCACTTTTGGGCATTTTTCCAACACAGTGCAAGCAAGTTAATTTTTTTTTTTTTTTTTACCAACATAAAAGAATTTCTATTAATCAAATGACATTTTCTGGAATATGGCATTTAGCGATAGGCTTCTTCGCTGTTAGATATCCACTCGAGTTAAATTGTTATACATTTTATACATTCTATTTGACAACCGCCACACACATTGGGTCATTCACTCACTCCTGCCTAGGCGTCCTTCCCCCTTACGTTTTTGGGCTTTGGGGTCTGTCTCTCCAATGAATTGTTCTGCTACTGTATTTTTCCCTAGCTATTGTTGCTTATACTTGGTTCGATCGGCCATAACCACTTCCAGTAGGAATCGCTACAACGATCAGAGACCAGCCAGGTGCTTTAAATCTTTAGTTTAAGATTGTTATGAGTCAGACACAGAAAGTCCAAAACAATAGCTTAGTCGAAGAAGTCAAAAGAGCAGGAAGAGGCCCGGGAGGTATGCATGGTTCCCCGACGCTTCATGAGGCGGACGTTCGCAATCCTCTCCCTCTTGTTGCAACCTCATGGGACAGCGGCTGCCAGTGCTTTCCAGCAGCTCCTCGTCGACTTGCAACCGCCTCCCATGGCCGCCAGCGCGCTCTAGCAACTTCCCGGGGAGTTCCAGCAGCCTCCCATGGCTGCCAGCGCATTCCAGCAACCTCCCACAGCTGCCAGTGTGTTCTAGCAGCTCCCTGACTAGTTATGTTGCACGGACACTCCAAATTACTAGAGTGTCGGAGTATCTGATACGTCGACAAGGCTTCGACACGCCCCCGTCATGCCTTCGACAAGGTCAACAGTTGGGACACGATCAAGACACGGATTCAACACGGTTAAGACACAGTTTCGACACGGTCAAGTCATGGCAGGGACTAGTTTGAAATTTTGAAAATAAAAGCTAGGGTCTAAACGTGATTTTTGAAACTTTGGTGGACTGATTTGAAATATTTTTAAAAAGATGGGTTAAAAATCGAAAAATACTTTTTTTATGGAGCTTTTTCTCCAATCATTCAACATTTGGCTTTGCAGTTACTTGGCCAACCTTGTTCCTCCTCTTGTTGTGAAAAAAATTGGAGTACATATGATTTTGTATATTCTTTTAGGGGGAATAACACAGCACCACAAAGAGCCAAAGATTTGGTGTTCGTGCATAATAATCTCCGTCTTCTATCAAGAAAGATGCCGGTTTAGACCGAAGGTGAGAGTAGGATGTAGGATATTGGTGGGGATGGATTTGATACTATGAACTTGAAAAATGCGGGTGTGCTTGAAATTGCAAACCTTTCACTTGATGAACCGGAATTAGAGGGAGTGTTGTTTTCTAATAACAACAACAATGAAGACATAAATGCTTGAAGAAGATTGAGAGTTAGATCATTTACGTTTTATTTTGTAGTGCATTAATTATTATGTATGGATGATGAACATGAGTTATTTGTTTTTTTTTTTATAATGGAATTATAGTACATTGAAATATATTGAAATATTGAGAATGAATTATTATTTTAATTGCCTTGTCCTAGCCGTGTCAGTGTCCTAATTTTTTGAGATTTTCCGTGTTGCCGTACCTGTGTCTGTTCAACATAGTTGGCGAGTTCCAGCAACCTCTCATGGCTGCCAACGAGTTCTAGCAGCCCCTCGTGGCTGCCCATGCCGTAGAGCCACCTCCGAGAGCTTCACAACTGCTCCAAACAGCTACTGTAACAATCAGAATAAAGCCACAGCCAAGCCATATGGCTACTAAAATTAAAGCACAGACACGCGGCCACGTGGCCTCCTCCGTCAAGCAATAGCAAGGGCTAGGCATCGGCGCCGTTCACAGCACTGTTCGTGGCTACCTTAAGGACTTCTTGGGCCATTCTCCGGTCTTGGAGCAAATCCATTCGCTCCCCCTTTTGCAAACACACTTGACATATGCACCCGTGTACGCATTTAATGGAGCCCTAGCCCATATGCCATTGGGCCCGATCCACACCTCTCTTCCTGACTCACGCAGTTAAGTGGGCCTTAACTCACAGGTCGATGAACTCACAGAGAGGGTCGAAGACCAAAATAATCTAATTGGCCAGCTACTCAGGCAGATCAACTTGAAATAAGGCCTTGAGAAGGACGGAAGAGCATACCAGCAATCATTTTGAGAGGTCCCAGACTGGTTGAACAAAACAAAAAGCCAGGGAGAGAACAAAATTATGTTGAAGAAATGCAGACATCTGCAACCCGTACTCTGTGTCGGTTGACAATCCATTCGAGGCTAGGTCCAATGACCAATGTGCATGAGAGGTTGGGCCCACAACCCAATATCCATGCTCGCTTGGGCCCACAAGGAAGCATCAATTCTAGACTGGGCCCACAAGGCGAACGAGCTCGTTAACAATTGAATGACAAACGCAATGACCGATGCTCACCAACCCACTGGAGAAACAACTCATGGCGACAAGCCATGAAGGAATCCTTGCTGGCTCAATCTACTAATCCGCCCCACGGGCAAGACAACCTAGGAGCCTTTGCCAGCCAATGAGGAAGTCAACCATCTTTGCCCAAATTACGAAGATCACCAACATAACCGGCAGACCATGTGTGTGGAAGACGTCAAGAAGCTCGTATATAACCTACTTCAAAACTTAAAGATTGGAGGAAATTTCGAGGATCCTTTACGGAAGTGGTAGACCAAGAAAACTTCATGTCTTTCACCGCTGAAATCGAGCAGGCTACTCCCCCAAAGCGATTCTCAACTCCTTCTTTCACACACTTCAAAGGGGATTCCGACCGAGAGCCATTGGAAGCACTTGAAGAGTGTTATGATCCTCTACAAAGCCGAAGACGAGCTGATGTGCAAGGTGTTTACAATGACCTTGTGAGGAGTAGCCCAAGACTAGTTCCACACCCTGCCATCGGAGTCTATCAACAGCTTCAAGGAGCTAGTTTACATCTTCACTAAGGAGTACACTCCTTATTGAACAATCAAGAAGAACCCTAACCACATGTTCAACCTATACATCAAGAGATTTAAAGCAGAAAAGGAGAACATTGTAGGGTGCGATGACCAAATCTTATCTTCTACTTTCAAGAAAGGTCTTCCAACTGAGCACGACTTATACCGCCAGTTGACTATCACTCCCAGCCAAACTGTGACAGTGGTCTTCGTGACTGCAGAACACTACACACTCTGGGACGACGATCAAATGCCACGAAGAAGTCCACCAAGCAGGAAGATCAGCCAACAAAGCAGGCATGCCAAAGAAGTGATAGGCTTAGTAGCAGGAACAAAGACAAACACAAGTGGGGCCCATAGGGAGACACTACGGCAGAATAGAACTACACCAAGTTCTCCATCAACATACGTCCAATTTTGGCTCAAGTAAAGGACAAACTTTGGGTAAGAAGGCTACCACCCTTGAAAGGAGATATGGACAAGAGGGATGCTAGGAAATACCCCGCCTCTCATGGGACGCAAGGGCACAATATGAATAACTGCTTTACTTGGAAAATGCACCTAGAAGAACTCGTAAGAGAAGGCCATTACACGAAGTTTATTGCAAAGAAGGCCATCTAGCAAATTGAGGATCGCGATGCTGCCAAAGAACCTCCCCAGAAGGTTATAAGGATTAACACTATCTTGGCCGACTCCGAGGAATCCGTGCTAACTAGCAAAGAGAATAAAATGAAGATTAAGTAGGCCACCATTATCTCCTAAGTCTCAGCTAGCCTCCTACTAACGAAAGACGATCTTGTGATTAGTTTCCAAAAGAAAGATCTAATCGGCCTTGATTTACCACACAACGACGCCCTCGTCATCAGCATTCAAATTACTCAGGTTATGGCTGACCGAATCCACACAGACGAGCACAGCACAGCCAATAGCCTGCAATTGGTAGTCATCCAACATATGGGTTTGGAGATGAAGATCAACAAATTAGCCATGTCGCTGACTGGTTTCAATGGCATGACTACGGTTACCGTGGGCATGATAGACCTTGACGTCTACTGTCCACCAGTTATCAGATCGCAACCTTTCATGGTCATTGACGAAGTCTCCCCTTACAATGGCATTTTGGGCAGATCATAAATTGGCTAGATCAACACAATCACCTCCGGCACGCATCAGAAAATCTGTATCTAATCCCTGGGACAAATCAACAACGATCAGGCAATGACAAGGAAATGCTCAGCTCAAGGACTGAAGAGAAGCAGACAAACATAGTTTCTCCTAGTGAATCAAGCAGATATGAAGGGAGTAGTTGAGGAGCAAGCAAATCCCGTTCCAGACTATTGAGCAGACTAGAGAGAAAAGGGAATAACTACTCCCTAATAAAAATCAAAGAATCAGGACCAAGTCGAGGGAATCCGTCCGGAGGTGCCTCCTAAAGAAGGATGCGAGAAGGTGGAGTTGACCACCTTCCTTTCGAAGAAACAGGACATGTTCACATGATTGCCATCTGACATGCCTGGCATCTACCCGAACATCATCTGCCTTCAGCTCATTGTTAACCCCGCCAATAAGCCAGTGGATCAGAAGAGACACAACTTCACTCCTGAGCGAGTCGCGATCACTGAAGTCGAGATCGACAAGTTCCTAGCTGCCGACTTCATCGATGAGGTCTCCTACTAAGAGTGGCTAACCAATGTTGTTCTGGTGGCGAAACAAGAAAAGGGGAAATGGAGATTGTGTCGATTACACTGACCTCAACAAAGCATGTCCTAAAGACAATTTCCCATTTTCAAGAATCGACCAGCTCATGGGTTCAACTTCTTGCAATTAGCTGCTCAGCTTCATGAACGCTTACTTTGACTGTAATAAAACCTGATGCACTAGGATTATAAGGCAAATACTTCTTTCATTATCGAGAGAGGGACTTACTGCTACAAGGTCATGCCCTTTAGGTTGCTGGAGCAACCTACCAAAGGCTTGTGACATGCTGGTCAAAGCTCTTGAGTGTGCAAACTGCATCAAGAACCTCACTGAGGTATTCAGCCTACTCCGCCAGTATCGCATAAAGTTGAATCTAAGCAAATGCACATTCAGTGTATCGTCCAGTAGATTCCTAGGATACCTAGTCAGTCAACGAGGTATCGAGGCACACCCACACCAAATCAAGGCCATTCTCGAGATGAAGTCACCCCGACAAGTGCAGACCGTTCTTCAAAGCTTTGAAGAAAGGACAAAAAGACAAGTGGGATGAGGAGTACAAGGTAGCTTTCCAGAATCTGAAGACTTACCTCACTTCACCTCCTCTGCTCTCACAGTCGGTTCCCAGTGAACATGTTCATGTACCTGACAGTATCTAACTCAGTCATCAGCTCAGCTCTCATCTGAGAAGAACTGGGGGCCCAACATCTGGTATTCTATGCGTCAAAAGCTCTCCTCGATGCAAAGACTTGCGGCTCGAAATTGGAGAAACTCATTTTGGCCCTTGTAGTTTACGCGAGAAAATTGCAACCTTACTACCAAGCTCATCGAGTCATCATTATGACCGACTTTCCTTTGAGATTAATCTTCCATAGCCTTGACGCTTCTCAACGACTTATGAAGTGGGTTATAGAGCTAAGCCAATACGATCTCTTCTATTGGCCGAAGACTACAATAAAAGCCAAGGCTAGAGACATGTGGTAGTTGCACGTACATGGAGCGTCAAACCAAAAGGGAGCGGGGGCAGGCATCGTCATAATCACCATAGATGGAACTTTTGTTGGAACAAGCCATCACACTAGGCTTTCTGGCCTCGAACAACGAGGTAGAATACGAGGCATTGCTCGATGGACTGCGCCTAGCAAAAGAACTGTCGATCAAAAGATTGGTCATCTACTCAGACTCCCAGCAGATCAAGACTCAAGCCTCATGCAAGTACATGACAAAACATCCATGAATGATCTAGTACCTCGATAAGGTCCAACGACTTTTGAAAGAAGTCCCTACTTTCATCATCCAACAAGTTCTGCGGGAAGAAAACACTTATGTAGATGCATTGGCGAGCCTAGGATCAGCGCTGTACACCCAGTTCAGATGCTTTATCCATGTAGAACACCTTCACCCGCCAAGCATCAAAGAAATAGAGTCAATCGACACAATGCAGATTGATGAAGACTCAGCTGGCAAGACCCCATTATCGACTTCTTGGTGAATGGAAATCTACCGACCAACAAGTTCAGAAGTTCCAGCAAAAGGCTGCGAGATATTACATGCAAGACAACAAGCTCATTTGCAGATCATACTCCGACCCTCATCTCACCTGCATAAGGTACCTTCAAACACTTGAGGTCCTCTGCAAAATTCACAACGGTGAGTATGGCAGCCACTCTGGGAGCAGGTCATTTGCCTAAAAGGCTCTAAACATAGGCTATTTCTGGCATGCCATGCCCTACGACTCTACCGAATAGGTCAAGAAATGTGATCGCTGCCAACAGTACAAACTGGTTCCTAACCTGTGTTTCGAAGTCTATCATTCGCAGAACAGTCCATGACCATTTATGGAATGAGTCATTGATTTAGTGGTTCAACTGCCGTCAGAGCCCGCCAAGAAAGAAATGATGATCGTCCCCATCGACTACTTTCCTAAACTGATAGGGTCAGAAGCTCTATCATTTACCAAAGAAGCCGACATGGAATAATTTATCTGGAGAAATATAATCTGCTGGTTTGGCTACCCGCAATCTCTAGTTACCTATAATAGCTCACAATTTATTAGCAAGCAGATCACCGCCTTCTTTGCAAAACACAAGATCAAGCAACACCTGTCCACCCCCGAGGTATTCGCATGGCAATGGTCAGGCCGAGGCATCCAACAAAATTATATTGGATTAACTGAAAAAAAGATTAGAAGGTGCCGAAGGGAAATTGGTAGAGGAGCTCCCTGGAGTACTATGAGATTATCGCACCACTAAGCGAAGATCAACTAGCGAAACCCCATTCTCCCTCGCCTATGAGACGAAAGCAATCATACCTCCTCACATCATTGTCCCCTCCATGTTGATCAGAATTCTTACCACATGAAGCTCAACCTCGACCTACTCGAAGGAAAACGTGAGAAAGCCATTGTTTGAGTTGCCTCCTACCAGCAGTTGAAGTCTTACTACGACAAAATGGCCAAGGTTAGACAATTTCAACTGGGGGACCTTGTCCTCAAGAAGACTTTCATCACTGCACAAAGGCAAGGATTAAAGAAGGTGAAACCTAATTGGGAAAGCCCTTACATGATCAGTCAGCCAAGGGGTAGATGAAGCTTAGGGGGCAGAGGAAGCTTACACTTGACACTATGAAAGGTGTTGGATAGATTTTACTCTATCTATTTCTCGCAAGTGCACGAACCAATTATAGTATAAGAATGCAAGAACGAGGTCGTTCCACCGAGACTTCAAAGAAACTTACCACTACTACTTAGACTCACAAGAAACCTAAAACTAAATAGAATTTAAATGAGGTTGAGTTGAGTTTGTTTGGAGTGGAAACTACTAAAAGGGAATACAAAATAGCAAGTGACCAGCAAGTAGATGTTTTTAGAAAATTTTGAGACAAAGAAACAAGCACTAGGGGTTCAACTTCACCATGACATCCAATTTCAAGCTACAAGTTAACAATCATCCAAGTTGATTAATTCAATTTCTGGAGTTCGTTCTTTCTTATATATGATTATCCATATGGTGTTTGGTTTTAATCAAGTACTTAGAATACATAATTTAGCTCTGGTGTTTAGTCTAAACTATGAATCTGAATCCATTAAGGTTAAGAAGAACACTAAGGAACCAAGTAAATATTTAAACATGGTGTTTGTCCTAAATGCATACCTACTCATTCACTAATCAGTTCAAGAGTCATATGGTGTTTATGTAAACTTGAACTAGATAACCAACATGCAGGTGTTAATAGTGGCCAGCTATTTAAACAAGCATAAAGATTCAACTAAGAACAAGTGAATGAGACCAGAAAACTAGAAGTAATCAACCAAGAGTGACATTAACTTGAAAACATGAAACTGTCTTGTCAGGCTACATTGAAACTCTAGCTATGTAATTATTTACAACCCATTAATGGAAAATACATTTGAATCATAATAAAAACATGGGGAAGGTAAGAAAAACCCACGAAGAACAAATTATGTTGTTGAGAGCTCCTCACAGCTTCCACCATATATGCTTGCAGCCAGAGATGAAGAGTGGTGTGGATGATATGAATTGTGTTTGGGAAATGATGTGAATGCATTTGGGAATTCATGGAATGTGAAGGATGGAGTGGTTTATGGGAGAGGTGTATGAGGTTGTGGTTGATGAATGTTTGAGTGAGAATAATGCTGGGATGGGTGACCTGCTAGGAATTGGAAGAGATGGAGTGTGAATCCCATGATGTGATTGATGAAAGTGTTTGGAATGGAAGTGGTATTTATAGGGAGAAGGAAGACATATAATTTGAATATGACTTATGTCTACAACACTTGCAATTGAAAATCAGTTTCTTGGTTGTTGTACTTCCCACCGGAAACAATAGCTCATGCATAGCTCATCATGACCATGCATCAATTAGGTCATGCTTAGGTCAGGATGACGAGCAACTTCTTAGACATACGAATTGGGCTTTGCTTAACCAAATGACGACTTTGAGCCCACCATCTTCAAGTTTAGAATGTCTTCCTTCCAACCACATGTAATTTGGCCCAATCCAAGATTGGATAAGATAAGTCCGAAATGAATTTCTAACTTGGTCTCCAGCTTCTGAACCTTTTTGCACCATTTTGCTTCAAATGCCTCAAGTGGTACCTAGAGCTTAATGAACTGAATAACAAACACAAAATAGATTAAAAGCACAAGTTTTACTTTAAAACATAACCAAACAATAGGGTAGAGTGCTACAAAATGATACAGAATTATTCATTGATCAGAAGGAAAGGAGATTCCATGACAATGGAATAGCTGCCATCTCCGAAGATATTAGCCATGAAGCTTCCTCCTACCTGCTTAGTTCCAAGCAAATGACTGAGCCCTACACAATTTTGAAGAAAAGAAGCAACTACTGCAAATTCCAGAATGTGCTACAATGAAAAAAAAAATGATTGCCTATACGGATCGTCATAAGGGAGACGCAAGGGGACAATGAAAAGCGTCATTCGGGAGATGCAGCCTACAAGAAGTGTCCTTCGGGAGACGTAGGGTGTGCCAGAAATTTCTTAAGGGAGGTATCCAGGTTCCTATCCATTTCATAATGGAGGCAGGATGGTCACAAAGCATCATTCGGGGAGCGCAGCCCACGAGAAGCATCATTCGGAGTGTGCAGCCCACGAGAAGAGTCCTTTAGGATACATAGGGTGCGCTAGGAATTTCCTAAAGGAGGTATCTAGTTCCCTATCTATTTCTTAGAGGGGGTAAGATAGTCATATAGTTACCCATAAGCAATGTCCTTCGAGAGACACAGGGCGACGACCAAAAGCATCATTCGGGAGACACAGAGTGCGTCGGGAATTTCCTAAGGGAGGTCTAGGTTCCAATCCGTTTCCTGAGGGAGGCAGGATGGTCACATGAAAGGGTCATTTGGGAGACACAAAAGAAGCCCGGAGTCCCTCAAGGGTTCCTGGCTCTTGTCAATTTCCTAAAGGAGGCATGACAGCCAAAGTTTCTTATTGAATGAGCAGAAGATGCTCAGAGTTCCTTAAGGGGACCTGGCCCTGTCAATTTCCTAAGGGAGATGCATAACCAAGACACTGGCCAATTACTCAAGCAGTGCACAAGACAAGATGCAAATTGAAGTTGAAAAAATAATTGAAATTTCCATAGCAAAGTGACCAACGGACCAAGATTCAACAAAAAGAAGATGGTCAAACAAGGCCAATTATTCTAAATAAGAAAGCTGACTGCTAAAGCTGAAAGGAAATAAAGAAATCTTTATCTATTCCGAGATGCCGGCAGGAGACCCCGGAACTACAACCTCTTCAGCATCCACATGATCAGCCACACCTTCAGTAGCCCTACCCATCTACTCCGCAACACCAGTCGTCATCTCATCGTCTGTGCCTTTCTCTGATCCATCCTTTTGGGCTATCACCTCTTTAGCCGCCTGCTCTTCAGCTCTTTCCGCGTCCTCAGCATTAACATGCTTACTTTGAACATGGAGCAAGTCAGGGTAGAGCGTCTCGATGTCTTCATCTTCAATAGCATAGAAAGAGCAGATCCATTTGCGGATGAGTAGACCTCCCAGTTTGATCTCTATTCTTTCACTAGTACAAATGACTTGAACCTCGAAGAGGAATATCATTATCTCTTTGCCTCTTAGCTGGTGAACTAGTTCGTGAGCGAACCACTTCGTGAGCTAACCACTTCGTGGAGCAGGTCACTATCTCTAAGCTCGTCTGCAGGAGGCGTGAGCAGAACATCCCGAATATTGTGCATACCTCCAATCTTCTTGCTATTTGCACCAACGAGATGTTTAAACCTAGCTGATGACAGGAGAATAACTCCTACTTAAGTCTTCTCAGCAAAAGGGATCCTTGGCTTCTTCCTAAACAGAACACTCCTCCTACCCAGCCGACAGATCTTCAAAGTTTGGACCATTCTGCTTCCATCTCTCAATATCCTGGGCAGGGGGTAGACCACCAACCTTTTCCCGATACTCGTGCAATAGCTAGTAGCGGTCACCGCCGCTCCAACCGTCTTTGGCCCTTGACGACAACCAGCTTAGTCTCACCCAACTGGTCTTGGCGCATGAAAAGAGAAGACGAAGTCAAAATATACGTGCTCGACTTACCTTGGGATGCACTACAACTCCTCTCTTTGACAAGCAGTACAAATTCTCCAAGGTCTCTCTTAAGCTAGAAAGTAGAGAAGTTAAGTTTGCAATGTGAAGAAGAGTAAATAGAAGCCCTGCATTTATATAGGAATCACAAGCCTATTCCTACTAGGAACCCAACTCCAAGAAAAGTAAAAAAGCCTCCTCGAAACAGGAGCCCAAATCCAAGAAGGAAGCCCAGACACAGTTGGATAGCTTAACAATCAATCCACATCTCCTACATGCCACCATGCGCCATGTAGAAGCTAGGGGCATTTGTGGGAACCAAATAACTTCTCGTCAGCAGGACATGGCTAAATTCCAAGAACATAACAATCTTCTCTCGTCTAAAGGGAACGAAACCCAGCAACTGCTCAATCAGCAGCAGCATACGCAGAATATCCAAACAACTCAATCCTCCCAGAGCTGGCAGACTCCTGGTTGGAAGAAGAAAGGTAAGAAGGTAGTAAAGGCAACACCTGCGCCCTCCAAGCAGTTGGTAGTTCCAGCACCCAAGGATCAACCACACCTGCTGAAAAAGATTTACTCTGATTGTCACCATCGGATCAACGACCGAGATGCTGAAAGACAAAGATCTCCGATCGGGATCAATGCTCACCTAAGGGACTCACGGATGAAGTTTTTGGGAAATAAATCACCCATTCAGAAGGTTCGAGGCTTGGAATTCACCGCCGAATCAGATTATGGGTATGTCCCTTCCAAGACAAAGAGTCTACCTACCATTCGGCAACACCAATGAGGTACTCGGAGGCCAGACTAGGCGTTTGAAGGACTACGGCTCCGAGGAAGTCCCTAGCCGGGATCCTGTCGTTTGACTTCTTTTTCAGAAAGTTCAGAAGATGGAAAATGATCGGGTTCGCTCTCAAGAACCAGACTGGGGAAAGCTTCTGCCCAGGCCGTTCACAGAACGTATAAGGCACTCACGGCAGGATAGGGACATACATCCTCTACGTATACCGTTCTACACCGGAGTGGAAGACCCCTTAACGTATCTCCATTCCTTCCAATCAGCAATAGGATGCAAGGAACTCAGTGACGAAGGGTAATGCTTGTTGTTTTCATCCGCGCTTACTGGAGTGGCATTGAATTGGTTCTACCGTCTGGAGCCAGGAACAGTAGACTCCTTCGACGAGTTAAAGCAAATTTTTATGAACCACTTCATGATATAGACGGACCGCTTGTACTCTGTAGACGACTTGTACACAATCCAGCAAAGGGAGGACGAACCACTACGGGAGTACGCCACACGTTTCAATCATGAGTACTCAAGGTGTCCAGAAACGGACAACAAGGCAGCCTGTGACGCCTTCAAGAGTGGCCTTCGGTCCTCACACTTTCAGTACCTTGTGCATAGTAGCAACTGGCGCACCTCTGACGAACTGATGAAGTAAGCGACGATCCACGCCAAGGCTGAATATTTCAACTCAAAATCCGGGCCTTCGACTAGGCAGAAGGAACCAGCGTTGAAAAGTTATACTGAGCAAGAATCTCCGTATGCCCTTAGAAAAGCTGACGAATCCTCGGCGGGGCACAAATGGAAAGATAACCGTGACAATCGGCAGGAAAACCCAAAGAAAGAAAAAGGAAGATACGGTCGCAATGACCACCGGGCGCCCCTGTCGAATCCTGACAGCGCTCAGGAAGTCTTCACCTTGCTGAGGAAAATCATCGAACGACTAATCTGGGAGGAAAAATTGGATTTGTACATTGCCAGACCTCTGTAAGCGCCGATCCCGAAAGCAAATCGACAGATAAATATGATCAGCACCATCAGCGGAGGGCCCACCCTTGCGGGTACGAGCAACCATTCGGTGAAGCAATATGTACGAGCCGTGCACTACGCTTAAGTCTTCGGCATAGAAGTCAACCAGCACCACAAGGTTCCGAAGGTAGGGTGGGAGCCCATCACATTTTGTGAAGAGTAAGAAGAAGGGGTCCTCTACTCTCACGATGACCCGATGATCATTCAAGCTGAAATTGCCGACTACGATGTAAGGCGGGTGCTGATCGACACCGGAAGTTTGATAAATGTAATTTTTGCCAATGCTTTCAGAGGCATGGGAATAGCAAATAGCGAGGTCAATCGGCAGATAGCACCCTTGCTTAGTTTCTCTGAGAACCTGGTCCAGTAGTCGACAGTATAAGTCTGCCCATCGCTTTCGGCATTGCCCCTTGAAAAACAATGACTTATGACCAATTTCTCATCATCGACTACCCAACGGCATATAACGTCATAGTCGAGCAAAAGACACTCACCGGAATCAAAGCATACTTGTCCCCCCATATGTTGCTAATGAAATTCCCGACTTGCAATGGCACTGGCGCTATCCTAGAAGACCAACTCAGAGCACGGACGTGCTACGCAAAGGTGCTGAAATCGGTAGCCTCTAAACCTCCCAGGGAGGCCATGTCTGTCTAAAGGGCACCAAACGGTAAAGGACCCGTTGACAACCCAAGGGAAGAAAACCCGACGCAGCAAACACCGCCTGCCGAAGAACTGGAAAAGGTGGCGCTAAGCAAAGAGCAACCTGATCGGTGAGTCAAAATCGGTACTGCACTCACCCCACTTCTCCGAGCGCAATTCATCGAGTTCTTACTGCATCATTTAGAGGTGTTCGCCTAGTCTTATGATAACATGCCAGGCATATCCCCCGGAGGTAATTAGCCATAAGCTCAGCATCTCCCCCGCCTATAAACCTCTAAGACAAAAGCGCCATTCGTACGATGCCGAACGGTATGAAGCCATGAGTACCGAAGTTGACAAGCTAAAAGCCATCGGCTTTATCAGGAAAGCTACGTACCTTGTTTGGCTTGCAAACTCTGTAATGGTATGAAAGGCGAAAGGCGTGTGGCGAATGTGCCAGGACTATATTGACCTGAACAAAGCCTGTTTGAAGGATAGCTTCCCGTTGCCCCTGATTGACTAGCTCGTGGAAGCTATGGCCAGTCATGAATTGCTCAGCTTCATGGACGCATACTCTGGGTATAATCAGATATTCATGTACCCTGCCGATAGCGAGCATACGACGTTCATCACTAACCGAGGTTTGTACTGCTACAATGTCATGCCATTCGGCCTGAAGAATGCAGGGGCAATATATCAAAGGCTCGTTAACCGAATCATAGAAGTGTATGTCGAAGATATGTTGGTAAAAAGCCAAACAGCAGAGGAGCACCTACACAATTTGGCCCTTATTTTCGGTACACTAAAGGATTACTGAATAAGACTGAACCCAACGAAATGCGCCTTCGGTGTATCTTCGGGAAAGTTTCTCGGGTTCATGATCAGTTAGAGAGGGATAGTTTGGTGATGCGGGTGTGGCGGTGTGTGGAAGTTGAGATTGAATTCTTCGCTTCCCTCGTCAAAGTTGACGGTTGGCTGAAAGTTGACGGTTGTTTTAATGTACATAGACTATGAGATTGACAAGAAAAACATGTGCAGCACATTGATTTGGGGTTGTATCTCATCCGGAAGCGACAACAAGAGTTGGAGGAAGTAGAAATATCAGACTGGACAACGATCGATGTATTTTTTATGGTATGTCATAGGCCTTGACCAAGTGCAGTTAATAATTACAAATTATCCATACTTGCTTTGTGGAGATGTTTAACCATTGATTGTTTTCTATTTCACAGAATCACATCCATACTTGCTTTGCGGATAATAAAAGAAAAAAAGAGCAGGTTGGGTGGAAAATTAGAAACAGTTTACTAAACGTTGTAAATGGCAAGGTTCCGGCGTGTGGGATGGATTGGCAGAATGCATATCAGGTGTATGCCCCTTGTATGTTGACGAAGTACAAGCATTAGGTGGCTATAATGATTGATCTGGTTAAGTGTGAAATCAAAGTGTACAATTCAATGGTTTCACTTATTCCAGATGAGATCTTAAAGGAAGAAATCGCCCTACTTTCAATTACGATTCCAAATCTTCTCAACACCATCGACTTTTATGAAGAAGGTGTTTACGCAAACGATTGCAGCCGGTGGTGTTCGTGGCCAATAGAACGTGTGGATGTTCCACAACAGTCTAATCAGTGAGCACAACTTTTTATTTAATTTTATTGCTTTAAATTGTCAATTACGTTAGAATGTCATTAGTTGAATTGATCGAGTTCTTGTTTTGCTTCAGAGGCGATTGTGGCATGTTCGTTGAAGTACATTGAGCTTTTGAGCGTTGAGATTCCGTTAGCTACTTGCACCTCGCAAAACATGCCCTTTTTTTGGTTGAAGTTGGCTGTAGAGATAGCATGGGAAGATGCTTACATGACATGATATTGGTTGAACTTGGTTTAGGTACATGATGATTAAATAGGTTTTGGGAATGTCCAATTTCGAACTCATGTAAATACACAATAGAGTGCCATGGGTACTTTTTGAATTCTACCTCTACTCCTCAATTCTTCTTCGTCTTTCTCAATATTAGTGTATTTTTGTACATAATTTTAGGTTTAAGTTATTGGACAATAACAATTAGAACCAAAATAGTGGTAAATATTGTAGTGGATGCATGCTTTCATTTCGATTAGTGTGATATTACACTACGTTTATTCTCATATTATGCTAAATGTATATGGAGCTGGATGCAGAGCATAAACAAAAAAATGAAGAATCTAAAATGGAGATGCTGAGGCTTGGTGAGGAGAAAAGTAAATGGACCTATAAATCTATTGCACGTGGGCAATCTAAATGGATAGGCAGATGAGTTTTTGAATTTAGATACATGTCATTTCCATACATAGAATGTGCATATGGAGTGTAAAGTTTTTTTGGATTTAATGAAACAAACATCTGTGTAATATTGGCCTAACTCCTTCACGACATTTACATAACCTTAACCAAACTGCATTGAATTGGGATTTAAAAACTGCATATGTGAATTGGGATTTGAAGAATGCATATGTGAATGGGGATTGATGGCTTTTTAAGTGTATTACATCATTGCAAAGTGATATGTCATCATTTATGCAAGCTACCATTCCAAATATCAAATCCCAATCTTTAAGCCGTTCAACATGTCTTGACTTAATCGCAATGGGTTGCATCTTAATAAAGTAATTCTGTAAGAGGAATAAGCGGCTATTGTCACATCCCGGGATCGGCTCCGCCGTAGCACGATATTGTCTGCTTTGGGCGCCTCCTCTCTGCCCGCACGGTTTTTTTTTTCTGGGAGCTCACGAGCAACTTCCCAGTGGGTCACCCATCCTGGGGTTGCTCTAGCCCCCAACTCGCTTAACTTCGGAGTTCCTATGACTTCGAAGCCAGTGAGCTCCCAAAAGGCCTCGTGCTAGATGGATGCGGGTGTGCACATATAAGGCACATCATCCCCTCTCCATTGGTTGATGTGGGATCTTACAATCCACCCCCCTTAAGGGCCCGACGTCCTCGTCGGCACACTCGCACCACACGGCAGAGTGGCTCTGATACCAAATTGTCACATTCCGGGATCAACTCCGCCATAACACGATATTGTCCGCTTTTGGCCCCCCTCTCTGCCCCGAACGGTTTTGTTTCTGGGAGCTCACGAGCAACTTCCCAGTGGGTCACCCATCCTGGGATTGCTCTGGCCCCCAACTCGCTTAACTTCGGAGTTCCTATGACTCCGAAGCCAGTGAGCTCCCAAAAGGCCTCGTGCTAGATGGATGCGGGTGTGCACATATAAGGCACATCACCCCCTCTCCGTTGGTTGATGTGGGATCTTACAGCTATGGCCTCGCCTCCAATGTTTTATTCAACCATGCCCTCTTTATAGAAACACATGAAAAAATGTCCCCAGGTGCAATGCTATAAAAATTCCCTATTGGTTCCATACCACCCCTCGGGTTTGAATCCCTCTCTCCTTTATAATCGGTTAATAAATTCGTTGATTTTCTTTATTTTATTGGTTTTGGGCAGCTCAGTTGTAACACCCCGACTCCAAAAATTAATGTCTATTTTATTTAATTTAAAATAAATTATGAATTTACCTTTTGGGGTAGGGGTAAATTGGTTATTTTCTTATCCGGAAGGATTTTGGGACCATTTTAGGGTAGGGGGTACTGAGACGAATTCGTTGACACGTGGTAGGCTTGAATTGGAGTTGTAACGAAAAAGTTACGATCAAAATATTATCAGTGGCAAACTTGTAAATATTTTGAAAAGTTTGGTAAAAATCAGATTTTTCACCTCCAGCTCTCTCTCTCCTCGCACGCACTCGACACTCTCTCTCTCTCTCCCCTACACCGACTCTTTCTCTCTTCGGTTCTCTCTGTACCGGCCACGGCCAGGCACGCCACCGGTCCCGATCGATTCGCCTCGACGTCCCGATCAAGTCTAGCCGGTTTTCCCCGTCGGAAATCACGAACTCAGGCCACGAGCTTGACTGGTTTGAACTGGAGGTTTCCCGTTTTCGCGCTGCCGCCTCCGCCGCCCAAACCCGCTGAGTGAGATATGATTTCTCATCCTTCCGAGTTCTAGCTGATTGTTGTGTAGGTTTGGACCGATTCGTTGTCTAGAAAATCGATTAGAAAACCTAGGTTTTGGCTAGATTTCAAAGTGAAATTCCGGCCAGTTGCTGTCCGAATTGGACCTTCCCGTAGTGGAATGAAGTGATCCTGACCTTGAGTAGAAGTTAGGATAGGAAGGGTGTGCTCGGGTGTGGAGTTTTTCCGTCACCGGAATTTCACTACACACCCACACGCTGCCAGCGGGTGTGGCGGTGTGTGGGCGAGGCTAGTGAAGCTGCGATTTAACCCAATGAGATCCTTAGGTTGTCACGAGCGCATAGGAATTCGCGGATCTCAATTCGAATGTCATTTAACTATTGAACGAATTTTCGCATATTGTGCGTTATCCGGGTTCGATAGGTTCTGACCGTTAGATCTTTTCCGAATTAAATTATGTTGTTCTAGGTATTCCTAGGATCGTATGGGACTTCACGGATTATGAATCGGAGCTCCAGATGTTCCGATTCAATAATGTAAAGTTTGCGGGTAAGCGATAACCGTAAAATCGTGAATGATTCCTAAACTTGTAATCGGACCTTAGGATACCTTCTTCAACGTGCACGTATTGGGAATTTGGGGATTTAAGCTTTTAAATTATGATTTCCGCTTCGACGTAATTTTATATTAATTAACGGTTCGTATCTCGAAATAGGTGTTTCGACTGCACGTACTCAGCAGGCAGGACCTTCACGTGGTCAGGCAGCGTGGGAATATTTGTGAGTGGACTTTGTTTTCAATCATATGCATGGTTTTATTGATGAAAGATGTTTGCATAATGTTTTAATGGCTTATTGAATATATTATATTCATGAGTTAAATATGATGTTTGTATAGCGCTTGGCAATATATTGTGAGTTTGGCATTGTGGGTATTGAGAGTGCATTTTATAAGGGTTGTGGGGAAGTATATTTATATATATTCTCTATAGACGAGATACTTGGGTTGTTGAAGGGTCTTGTGGAAGAACTTGATTTTGAGAGAAGTTGTATGATTACACTATGTAAGTACCTTCCCTAGTTATTAGACTTTCCACACAAGGCGTTGGATGTTCCGGCGTGTGGAAAGAATAGGTTATCAGTCTCACTCGTGGCGTTGGATGTTCCGGCGTGTGAGACACTTTCCAGATGCCCGTTGGATGTTCCGGTGTATGGAAAGACTCTGTATAGTGTTTAGGGTCATCACCATGGCGTTGGATGTTCCGGTGTGTAATGATCCAGTCTGCGTGTGTAGGACATAGCTTGAGAGCTACACATGGCATTTGAGTTTTGGAGTTTCGTCCATCCCTAGAAGCAGGATAGCACCTAGAAATCCTGCGGACTAGTCAAACGATCCCCCAGTTGGATTGTTTCCCCGGTACCTAGGTGGTGTGATGAGTATATCGTATAGCTATTTATAGTTATATTTATTTATATATATATGTATATTTATATGTATACGTATAGTTGAGTGAGTTGAGTGAGTGAAGAATTAGAGTTTTTCAGTGGTTTGACAGGAGTTGTAAGATTGAGAGAATGGGGTTCTTTTTGAAGGAGATAACTGGTGTTTTCGAAGAGTTTTAATGAATCATGTTTTGAGTAATTAAATATTGAATTGTGAACCTGCATGACTTGAGCATTAGTTTTACATGGTGGGGTTACTATATTGTTTTTAATTGCAAATATGGTTTTTGTCCACTCACATGTTTTCTGTTTTGCGCCCCCCCAGCCAGTAGTGTACGAGGCTCGAGCTGTGAATCTTTCTAGTTAGGAACTGAGTAATTTCTTCTACTCAACTGTTCTTGTAATCTAAATTCAGTAGATGCTCTGTATCGCCCATGGTAGATTTTACTTGTGAGGCCGGAGGCCATTCTAGTATGACTTGTAGAATTATGAAAGCACGCTGCTGGTTGGGATTTTTATGTTATGTATGTTGTAGGTTGATTAATTTTTGTTAGGATTGCTTAAATTACATGGGAGACTCTGCCAAAACTTCGGTAGAAAGTCTCAGTTTCTTAGTAAGTGGGCCCAGCATCGAGAAGATGTCGGAACAAAGACGGGGTCTGCTTCGGTTTTCGGGAAATTTCGGGGCGGGTCATGTCAGCTCAATAGCATAAAAGTAATGTATATTGGTGCGTTTATATTGCATGTCTGTTGCGTCTATATTGCTCCTCTATTGTGTGCATACCTTACATTTATTGCATGTGTATTGATTGTTTATTGCTTACGAAGGAAATAAACAACAATACACAGGCAACAGACAAGCAATATACACACAACAGACAAACAATATACACGTAATAGATATGCAATATACACACAATAGACATGCAATATACATCAGTCCCCAATTACACCAACCATAAGGAAGTCGTATTGAATAGGAAATTATACTTAACAGTTGTTCTTCCTACTAAAAGAAAGAATAAGGTCCGTTTCCCCCCTTAAATCTTACTTGAGTGGTACTTTTGCCCCCAATAAACATCCAATATTGGAGTAATAACATTCGATATACATGCAGCAAACAATCAATAAACCTTCAATAAACATTCAATATCGGTTCAATAACATGCGAAATACATGCAGTTAACAATCAATAAACCTTCAATAAACATGTAAACAATCAATAAACCTTCAATAAACATTCATTATCGGTTCAATAACATGCGAAATACATGCAGTTAATAATCAATAAACCTTCAATAAACATGTAAACAATCAATAAACTTTCAATAAACATTCAATATCGGAGCAATAACATGCGAAATACATGCAGTAAAAAATCAATAAACCTTCAATAAACATTCAATATCATGCGATTTATATGCAGTAAACAATCAATAAACTTTAAGTATACGCAAATAAACAATCTATATACACTAAATAATTATGCAATTTTCAAAAAAAAATGTATTGTCTTGTTATTGCATCGTATTGGCCCTGTATTGTGATTTTATCGTCTTCGTATGACTTTATTTTTTTAAAGTAAGTCTTGGAAAGTTTTTGCTGGGTTTCAAACAAATAAATGCTTTTGTTTAAATTCAATGCCAATCCACCTATTTCAAGAACAAAAATTACAAAATGGGTTTGAAAACTCATTGGTGGTGCGTGCAACATGTCTTTTTGGGGAGAACTTTCACAATCCTTGAAACCGTGCACTTAATTGGTCATTAAAAGAACAAATAATATGACAATTGATACAACTAATAAAACTAATACCAAGTCCTTAATGGACTTCAGCATATTCAGCACTGTAGCATCATACGTTTCATCTTACTGTTCTGCTTCAGCGGAGGTTACATCAACCCATTCGAATCCATTGCAACTGGTGGCTCCCTAATTGCAGGCATCATATATGCAAAATAATTCTGTCAGAGTTAGACCTAGGTTTTTTTTCACCCACATATATATTCTTGAAATGAAAACTTACATAGGAGGTTAGACACTTCCAAAATGGCTTCCCTCGATTTTTATCTGATTTTGAAACCCGAAGCACCATTGTAGCTCCACAATACTGACACCTCTTTATTTGAGCGGGAGATGAAGACGAAGACATGTTGAATCTTCTCACTTGTACCTCTTCTCACTCAGATCTTCTCACTGAAACCTCTTCGGACTCATACCTTCTCACTCATAGTTCTCAGTCATACCCCTTCACTCATAACCCTAAACTTCTCACTCAGCTCTCTCTCATCTCTGCCCAAATCGAATTATATCCTTCTTTTCTGTGTGTGGGTGGGTTGGTCACGATCTGGACACCTGTACCGTCAGAATTGTGACACCTTTTACCCCGAAAAGCAATATAATATTTCACTACCAAATATTAATCTGAAAATTGAGGGGACACTGCTTGAAATATATTATTTTATTTATATTTCATTAAGGCAACTAGTTGGATAAGAATCCATCATCATTGGTTCCATTTTAATAACATTACTAGGGGTAGTTTGGTGTGGGAAAATGAAAAAGTATCTGATGGGACCTTCTGTGACTAGTCAGTAATCCATCACATTTGTATCAATGAATTTGATGGCGGGAAAATCCTAAAAATGGCTATGCAAATAGGTTATTAATTGACTTTTTGACTGTCTGACTCTCTTTGCATTTTGATGACGTTTTCCCTTCTTTTGTCTTGAGTTTTAGGGTGTTGGGTTCAGTTTCTTTAAAAATGGTCAACTTGGAAAAACCCCAAGTGGAAACACCTTTTCAAAACACTACAAACAGAGGCTAAAACAAAACCAAAACCCCATATATTCTCATTTCTCCCCTCTTCCACTCCTCAAATCGTTCCATTCCAAAAACATTTCAATGAATTCGAAACATTTCACTACACTCGGAGGAAAGAGAAGGAAGCATCTCCATTTGGATATGCCCCAAGCCTTCATCCCGGAGTTAGCTTGGTTTAAAGTGATGTTATACGTGGCAACCCAATCATCGGAAGATCTCTTCCGTATGGCATCTGTGTGCCCATTGTTCCATACGTTGGCAAACACTCCACAAGTGTGGAACACCATTTCAATGGCAAAGTACCCAGACCATCCTAGCTGGTACCATGCCAATCCTGCGGTCCAGCATTTCTTGCAACAATGCAGGGCTTGCGATAACCCTGAGTCGATATTTAGAGAAGCATTCGAAGTTTTTTTCAGGCAGGGTAACGTGGAAGCGTTGTATGGGATGCGCATTGCAGCCACGGCAGGCCATATGGAAGCGGCATATCTAGTTGGACTACTTGGCATGTCCGAAATTGGTCAGTCAAAAAAGGATGCATTAGAATTCTTGTGTTCTTTGAATCAACGTAACAACATTGATATGAAAGGAACCAGGGATGCTTTGAGACGAAGATTAAGCCGAGTTTTCTCTGTTGCAAGACATATCGTAGATATGTTTTACTATGGGAAGATTAAGTTCAATCACTGCAGCGCTTGTAACAACAATGAATGGTGTTTTGTTATTCAAGGCTGGCCTACTGAAGAAAAGATAAATCCTGCCTTCTGGACTTGTTGCAATCGATGCAAATGGCACCGTGAGAGTATTTTTTGGTTCAAGGTGATGCGTGTGTATGTTGTGCCAGGGAATCCATACCCTTATAATTAGTTGTAGTATGTTTTTACGGTTTTTATGCATTGTGGACTTGCTTCTCTTCAGTTCTAGGTTGGCTGGCTACGTTGTACAAATGTTGTTTAAATGTTGGGTTTTAATCTATTTTGTCTGGTGTTTGTGCTGTCATAAACCGTTTTATATATAAATGTATAATATATATATATATATATATTATATAGTGGAATGATTACTGCCATCATAGACGGCTACGAATGACATTTTACTGACACAGATATTTTGCACAACTGCAATCTTAATATTTGGTAAACGAAAAGGCATGCATGGAGTGAGTAGGTATCTTTTCACCGGTGCTTGGGAATGACATTTTCCCACTTAGCATATCCCAAATGATTTGGTTACACGTTTCTTAAGCAAAACTTGAACAGTGAATGACTTTGAATAATTTTTTCCTGATGTTGTAGAATGGATGACTTGTATATTTCCATTTTATTTTTCAAAACATCCCTTAAACCTAAAAAATAAAAAAAAAATTAACAAATTGAAGAAGAGAGAAACTGATTAGCACCAGAAATGGTCTATTCGCACGGAAAATAAAAATTAAAAAAAAAGTTGGAGTAAATATAATTAACAAATGGACAGGCTAAAAAGTAATATAATAATAATAAAAATAATTTAGGATAAATAATAATAAAATACTAATGTAGCATAACCATGAAATAGGGAATTCAGTAGGAAGATGAAATCTCAATAAGTTCGTAGCAATTTTCGGAACATTATTGGGATTTTTGTGTATTTAGTTATGAATTTTCCAAGAAAAAGTAATAAAATAATAATTTAGGGTAAAATGCAAGGATGTGGCCATGTTGACTGAAGTACACTTGTGCAAATGGTGAAAGGTGATGGGCTGAGATCGCGCCAGGTGTCCTCTTGCAATTATTTTGGCTATTTTAGTGCAAAAATCTTTGAAAAAAGGTAATAAATAGTAGGAAAATTCTAAAAATGCCCCGAAAATTACCCGGGCCTCCTTGTGACGTTATAAAACTAGAAGAACCTATAAATCATTCGTCTCGCAATGAAAAAATCCAAATTGTTTTAGATAACTCACTTTCCTCTTAACCCTAAGTATTTATGTTTGTTAACTTTAACTTCAATAACCTACTTCAACAAGCATCTCCCGTTAATGTTCGGAATTGTTTTTTAAAATGTGTAACCATGAATTGGGGAATTCAGCAAGGGAGATGGAGTCTCAATGAGTTCATAGCAATTTTCGGATCATTTTTCTAATTTTTGTGTATTTAGTTATGAATTTTCTAAGAAAAAGTAATAAAATAATAATTTAGGGTAAAAGGCAAGGATGTGGCCATGTTGATTGACGTACACTTGTGCAAGTGGTGAAAGGTGATGGGCTGAGATCGCGCCAGGTGTCCGCTTGCAATTATTTTGGCTTTTTTAGTGCAAAAATCTTTGAAAAAAGGTAATAAATAGTAGGAAAATCCTAAAAATGCCCCGAAAATTACTCCGGCCTCCTTGTGACGTTATAAAACTAGGGGAACCTATAAATAATCTGTTTCATAATGAAAAAATCTAAATTATTTTACATAACTCACTTTCCTCTTAACCCTAAGTATATATGTTTGTTAACCTTAACTTCAATAACCTACTTCAACAAGCATCTCCCGTTAATGTTCGGAACTATTTTGTAAAATGCGTAACCATAAATCAGGGAATTCAACAAGGGAGATGGAGTGTCAATGAGTTCGTAGCAATTTTCGGATCATTTTTCTAAATTTTGTGTATTTAGTTATGAATTTTCTAAGAAAAAGTAATAAAATAATAATTTAGGATAAAAGGCAAGGATGTGGCCATGTTGACTGACGTACACTTATGCAAGTGGTGAAAGATGACGGGCTGAGATCGCGCCAGGTGTCCTCTTGCAATTATTTTGGCTTTTTTAGTGCAAAAATCTTTGAAAAAATGTAATAAATAGTAGGAAAATCCTAAAAATGCCCTGAAAATTACTCCGACATCCTTGTGATGTTATAAAACTAGGGGAACCTATAAATCATCCGTTCCGAAA
The DNA here is from genome assembly GCF_902201215.1 of Prunus dulcis. Classification (NCBI taxonomy): domain Eukaryota; kingdom Viridiplantae; phylum Streptophyta; class Magnoliopsida; order Rosales; family Rosaceae; genus Prunus; species Prunus dulcis. The sequence goes on along the minus strand of NC_047654.1, from coordinate 15,400,395 downwards.
TGAAAAAATCCAAATTATTTTTACATAACTCACTTTCCTCTTAACCCTAATTCACTTTAACAAGTATATTTCCTTAATATTCATTATATAATTTGTAATAATACAAGAATTAGTTTCCTTTCATATATAAGGATGTAAAATTATCTATTTTGTTATAATAATGTACATATATAATAATTGCACATGCTTTGAAGCCATCATTGCAACTACGCCTAGAGCTTTGAACACGTCAGAGGTATTCAATAAGTTGTCCACATGCAACTGCACCTAGAGTTTTCAACACG
>NC_047654.1:15395205-15400011 GCF_902201215.1 Prunus dulcis | reverse complement strand
AGTATTACACGCCGGTTACCCAATTTGTATGTTTGTTTTTTTCTTTTAATTTAAGAAAACCTCAACAAATTTTTACATTATATATTATAGACAAAATTTGTACATTATACATAAATATCAAGTGTTCAATAATTCCCTTGTTTAATAATTTGGCAAACAAACTCTGCCCATTCATTCCGGACTTCATCAATAGCTTCTTGGGGGTATGAAGCTTCCTGGTTTCCCTTGGCATACTGCATAAACAATGACTATTAGGGTTTATAAATAAAAAGAAATTCAATCACAGACGACGATATTTTTCATAACCGACGTAGTATATATATTCAACGACGGTAATTTTACATGACCGTCGTTGATAATACAAAAAACGACGGGAAATGTATGAAGGTAATTTCTTCTTACCTTATTCTCAAACCCCAAGGAAGGATCATTGATGATGTCCCTCATGAAGCGCATCACATAATACCCGCATTCGACACTGCTGGGTTGCTTTGGTGTGCCCGAGAGAGTTTTCCAAATTACAGCTTTACGTCCTGCTCGGCCTATATGGGAATTATATATTTTTATGGCACTGTTCACGATGTTTTTCGCCTCTTCATCGACCACACGATGACCTGGCAGAGGATCCAGAAAATAGACGGTCTCCTTCTTTGCTCTTACAATCAGCAAGATCCAATGACGGCTGCAAAAAATTAATATAAAAACGACGGTTATTTACAAAAACGACGTATTATAATATTTCACACGACGAAATAAAGTAGAAAACGACGACATTATATATTTATCACGACGATAAATAAATACCGACGCGGTTAGTAGTTTCAAACGACTCAATAAAATAAAACACCGACGTGGTTAGTTTATACGCTGTCATTTATTGAAAATCATAAAAACAAAATCCTAAGGAGACTAACCCCGGATTGTAAGGCATCATGAAAATCTGTTCACCGTCTGTCTTCTGAAGTCGAACTGCTACCAGTCGTGATCTGTCAGCTATTGTGCCAGAGTTGGCACTAACTGTAGCAGGGTCGATAAAGCCAACCATGCTGCACATATTTGCTTGTTTCAAAACATCGTGTAAGTACCTAAATACATAAAATAATATAAAAAAGTCAGCACAAAAAAAAAAAACGACGGTTATGTATGACAAAACGACGTATTATAAAATTTCACACGACGTACTGAAATAGATGAGGACGTTATAATATATTTATCAAGACGGTACACACTAACGACGTGGTTAGTTAGTTAAAACGACGCAATATATAAACCAACGACGTATTATTTTAGAATGACAAACCTCATATATACAGCTAACACAGTAGCTCCAATTTCTTCCATGCCCGCAAATTGTGTAATATCTTCAGGCAGGAGGAAGGTATCGCGTTCACCACCAAACACCTCCTTATCAATTGTAAATTGCAGGAGCTTATCCTCAGGAAGGAGTGTCGTTTCCACATAACGACAAAGTGTTTTTAAAGAAGATGGCGCCTCCATATTTGAATAATCACCAACTTCAATAACCTGTTTAAAGAAAAAAAAAAGATGACGTGGTAATTCAATAAAGACGACGGTTTAAGGAAAAACACGTCGTCTGAAAAGAATTTAAACGACGGTGAAAAAACCGTCGTAATGAATATTTTATTACGTCTTTAAAAAATTCCGCCGTCTAAGTTTTAAACAAACGACGGTTTAAAGAAAAATAACGACGTCTGAAATTTTGAAAAACAAATAAAAAAGGCAAAATTATGTGAACATACCTTGTCGTCATGCTTTTCTTCATCTTTTTTCTCCTTTTCTTCTTCCTTCTCTTCATCTTTCTTTTCTTCTTCCTTCTCTTCTTCTTGCTGATGTTCCCCATTTTTGGCATTATCATCCTCATAATGGAGGGATTTCACCTCACCTCCAGAGCAGCTAGCTTTGTCAGACGACATAGGATTTTTGGGGCTTTGGCTAATTCTTTGTTTAAGCATGCCTGGATCAAAATTGGGAATTAATTGGGAAAGCTGACTAAGGAAATGCTCCCTCTCAGCCTCTACCAATTGTTTTGTTCTAGCCTCCATCTTTAAGGCCTCTTCCCTTGCCTTAGCCTCCATCTTTTTTGTCTCTTCTTGAAGGAGAACTCTTAAACTCTCCTTCAAACGGTCGTCAAAGCTAACCCTCTGTGGTTTGGGTAAATTGAAATACTGCCTTGGGGAAATCCCAGCACCTACTCCTCTCAATCTGCCAGGATGCTCGGGGCCCAAACCCATGGTCAGCACATCTTTGCTGCCATCTACCCTGACTTTGCCTTCCGAGACTTGTTTCTGCAATTCATCCTAAAAAAAGATATACAAAAAACACACGACTGTTGTAAATAATTAGGTGTGGAGCCCACATGTTGGAAAGGGGCCCACATGTTGGAAAACTTTGCCTATTAATTGTTAGAAAGAAACACAGAAACGGCAGAACGAAGAAAATCAGTTTTCTCTACTTTTCTCTATCTCAGTTTCCTCTCAAATTTCTCTTTGTTTTATAACACGTTATCAGCACGAATTCGCTCTCAAATATACAAGCTGAATTCTCTGAAACCCAGACTCAGTTCCCTGCTTCTTCCTCTGTTTCTTTCACAAAGAGAAACCAAACATAACAGAGCAAGAAACAGAGAAACTAAGGCACACCCAAAACCACCACCTCTGAGTCTGACGTTGTAAGAAAGTTTGTCTGTTTGATGAAACTTTCATTTGATGTCCTTTTGCTTTCCCATCTACTCGGGCAGAGGTTATTAGCGATGAATGGGAATTCATAAACATGACTGAACAAGAAGAAGATTCATGGCTTGACTTGGATGATAAATCATCAAACAGCAAGGCGCCACAAATCAGGACGAGGACAAAAAGCCCACCAGGACAAAAAGCCCACCAACCAGTCCACCCCACATGACTGGCCAGTATTGCTAGAATGGCTAGTGCCTCATCCACCATTCCTCCTCCAAGCTCTGTCAGCAGCTATATTAGTGTTGAAACAACACCACGATCACGGCCATTGAGAAAGAGAAGCTTTGCCTTGGCAAGATGGTCACGGCCACCCAATCCGACGGCTTCATGCCTATGTGGAACCATGCTGATTGCATAATGAAGAAAGCAAAGCAGATAAAATCAACCGATGATGTTGAAGGCCTAGAGCTCCTTCGTTGGGAAGATCAGAAGGAAATTAGAAACTATGTACAAAGTGGTGGACCCCCAGATACAATAACAATTAATTATTTCTTTTTCTTGTTTTTGCTTTTGCTTTCGGCGGTAGACAAAGGCATGCAAAGATGAATGGATGATGGCTGGCACCAAGATGAATGGATGATGGCTGGCTCGATTTAGTGGAGATGCTTTCGTGTCATCATTATCGTTTGTGTGCCGAGAGATTCTACCAAAAAGTCACTTTGATCGAAATAAAGAGATAAGTACTCTGCCTCACTTTATCTCTTTTAGTTAATTACATTATTAAAATACCTATAGAATTTAATAATATATCAGTATAATAATATTATCTACTATATTATTTAATTATGGTGTTGATGTGAACCCACAAATAATTGTTTTTACTTTATTGCACATTTATTTTATTTATGGTATGGTGTAGGTTTATTACCCATACAACAATATCTATTTAAAGGGTGGTGTGGGTTTATCGTCCACGCCTTTACTGTTATTTAAATGTATGGAGCAGAATTAATGCCCATACAAGCACATTTACTTTATCATAAATTTACTTTAAAGGGTGGTGCGGGTTTATCGTCCACGCCTTTACTGTCATTTAAATGTATGGAGCAGAATTAGTGCCCATACAAGCACATTTACTTTATCATAAATTTACTTTAAAGGGTGGTGCGGGTTTATCGTCCACGCCTTTACTGTCATTTCAATGTATGGAGCAGAATTAGTGCCCATACAAGCACGTTTACTTTACCGCACATTTACAGTATGGTGCGGGATTAACGTCCATACAAGTAATTTATTTAACAGTAAATTTATTTTATGGATTAATTGTGCTGTATGAAGAGTTTTTACAGTATACAGATCAGGACCAGAAGTTCCTTGATCCTCATCATACAATTACATCAGGACTTGAATATCCTTGATGATGATATTGATATGAGAGCTGGCAGTCTCTCCGGTACTATACATGTAAACAAGAGATCGGACTTGAAGATCCTTGATCCTTGACATGTAAATAAGGACCTAGAGTTCCTTGATGATGTAACAGTACCGTATTGGTTAAAAGTGCCGTACACATGAATATTAACTGTACTGGCAAATGTACTGTACATATGAATAGATATGTATTCATGACTTGATGAATAGTACTATTCACATGAATAGTGACGTATGCATAAATATTAACCATTTTGGGTAAACCATCACTATATACAAAAGGGAACCTGCAGTTCCTTAAACTCATGGATGAGCAATTAAATGAGATGCCAGAAGTTCCTCAAAATATGGACAATTATGTAAGGGCTTGAAGTCCCGAAATATGTATAGAAAATTGTAAAAATGTCCATACCATGAGAATATGTGATTTTGGCCTGAAGTTCAAAATCTAACAAGTGTTGAGAACCTAAAGTTCCAAGAGTTAAATGGACAACCTTTGAGGTATTATTGCAAATTGTGGTACACCACAAATTTTCTTGGCATAAGAGAATGATGAATTTAATAAAGTTCGATTTTGTTATAATCGACACCTCAAGGAAGAAATATATTTTGTGAATTCAGGTTGTTAAGAATACACCGTGAAATGGATAATATCAGTATAAACTTCAAATGATGAATT
>NC_047654.1:15393525-15395105 GCF_902201215.1 Prunus dulcis | reverse complement strand
GATTCTGACTATTTGGTTCATCTTGAGGCAACCAAGATTTCGCTTCATGTTGAGGCAGACTGTGAACACTAAGGCTTGGCAAGAATGTGGATGAGGCAAATGAGAATGCATGTACTTGGCTTGGTGTTAGATATGCTTGAGTTTGGTTTTGTAGTTTGTGACTATGGCTATGGGGATTTGAGAGTTTCAAGGGAAAGAGGATGAGAGAAAAAGCTTGAGGTTTGAAGGCTATGGTGTTTATAGCTTGGAAGGAACCTTCCACACCACAATCCCTCATGCAAGCCCTATAAACCACATGACTGGGTTCACATGAGCTTGATAGGTGATCGGCATGGGGAAAAATGTATTATTAGTTTGGCATGGCATGTACACTATTTCTATATTTATTTAATAAATTAAATCACAAAATGCAGCTTGAATTAACGCATGACCGACATTATATGTTATATTGAGCTTTAATTGTCTTTGGGCTTCCCGTGACTTTTTGGGCCTCAACAGCTAGCATCCCTGGTAAGTGGCCTCACGTATGTTCTCAACTCTTCCTCGCGTCTCTAGCATTCCCTTCCTCTATTGTTGTTGCACTCTAATAGGAGTATCGCAAGAACGTGGCTGAGAGTTGGAGTCCACTCAATTACCTTATTCTCTAATCTGCTTCTCTCATTACCTACATTGCTCCACCAAAATTATCCATCCCCATCCTTCACTGTTGTTGGTAAGAATTAAATTTGCATCGTTGGTGACAAGACCCGACCCAAATTTCCCTTTGGAATCCGAGCCGAACCCTGTTCGTGATCGATACCTGGCGAGTACCGAGTACAAATGACCTGGTTGCCCTTTTGGTTACAAACTTAACTTTATTTTAGCCTTGACTTTTACCTAAAATTCGGCAGAGCCTCCCATGTAATTTGTTCAATCCCCAAAATTACACCTGTCAAAACAAGCATATATACACAATCCAACTTCCAGCATGCGTATATATATATATATACAATAGTTAACAGTAAAGTTCGAGCCCAAGGGCAATATCTGAGCATCTATACAGATTAATTTACAAGAAGAATATTTGGAGGGTCAAGGACCCTACACTGAGCTGAAGAGATGCAGGAAGCGGAAACTGCCCTGTGGTGGCTTTCAGATGCACGTCTACGGCATGGGGGCGCAAAACATTTAAAAGGTGAGTCAACCCAAAAACAAAGTTTTAAGAAAAAATAGCATAAGAAAATACTAATCCTACTGTAAAAACAATTATACAAAACTAATTCTTTCTTTTAATCATATACATACTGAACATATATTTATAAATATATGTCAATCATACTCATAATCATCTTTAAATTCTTAAAAGCACTGAAATCAGTTAAAAACTACCACCTAGGTGTACCCCGTTTATTCTGTCAATTCCTGATATCCGTCAATTCCTGATAATCCGTCAATTCCCCTGCCTGGTCTCAATGACACAAAGTCAACCCGAGCTGCAAACTGGCAGGATTCAGGGGACCGTAGTCAGCCTGATCCGCATTCCTGGCTCCCACGGTCCCGACGTCCCCAAAACTTTTGAGGCAAATGTCCAGCGCTGACAA